>NC_089494.1:3185176-3365176 GCF_036850765.1 Saccopteryx bilineata | reverse complement strand
TTCTCCGCGTCCTTCTCCGTGACTCTGCTGCTCTCCCTCCACATGGCCCCTGCGGAGGGACGGACAGCAGGGAGTGGCTCGCACGGTGGAGGCCCTGACAGTGCCCCTGCTTTGGGGACACCGGCCCCCCAGGGAGTGGCCCCGCACAGTGGAGGCCCTGACAGTGCCCCTGCGGAGACGGACAGCAGGGAGTGGCCCTCACGGTGGAGGTCCTGACAGTGCCCCTGCTTTGGGGACATCGGTCCCCCAGAGAGTGGCCCTCACGGTGGAGGTCCTGACAGTGCCCCTGCTTTGGGGACACCGGCCCCCAGGGAGTGGCCCGCACGGTGGAGGCCCTGACTGTGTCCCTGCTTTGGGGACACCGGCCCCCAGGGAGTGGCCCACATGGTGGAGGCCCTGACGGTGCCCCTGCTTTGGGGACATCGGTCCCTCAGGGAGTGGCCCCACACGGTGGAGGCCCTGACAGTGCCCCTGCTTTGGGGACATCGGTCCCCCAGGGAGTGGCCCGCACGGTGGAGGCCCTGACTGTGTCCCTGCTTTGGGGACACCGGCCCCCAGGGAGTGGCCCACACGGTGGAGGCCCTGACGGTGCCCCTGCTTTGGGGACATCGGCCCCCCAGGGAGTGGCCCCGCACGGTGGAGGCCCTGACGGTGCCCCTGCTTTGGGGACATCGGTCCCTCAGAGAGTGGCCCCACACGGTGGAGGCCCTGACAGTGCCCCTGCTTTGGGGACATCGGTCCCTCAGGGAGTGGCCCCACACGGTGGAGGCCCTGACAGTGCCCCTGCTTTGGGGACATCGGTCCCTCAGGGAGTGGCCCCACACGGTGGAGGTCCTGACAGTGCCCCTGCTTTGGGGACATCGGTCCCCCAGGGAGTGGCCCCGCACGGTGGAGGCCCTGACAGTGCCCCTGCTTTGGGGACACCGGCCCCCCAGGGAGTGGCCTGCACAGTGGAGGCCCTGACAGTGCCCCTGCTTTGGGGACACCGGCCCCCCAGGGAGTGGCCCCACACGGTGGAGGCCCTGACAGTGCCCCTGCTTTGGGGACACCGGCCCCCCAGGGAGTGGCCCCACACGGTGGAGGCCCTGACAGTGCCCCTGCTTTGGGGACACCAGCCCCCCAGGGAGTGGCCCGCACGGTGGAGGCCCTGACAGTGCCCCTGCTTTGGGGACACCGGCCCCCCAGGGAGTGGCCCGCACGGTGGAGGCCCTGACAGTGCCCCTGCTTTGGGGACACCGGCCCCCCAGGGAGTGGCCCGCACGGTGGAGGCCCTGACAGTGCCCCTGCTTTGGGGACACCGGCCCCCAGCACACGTTCTCCTCCTGCGCCCGCCCCTGCCCCGCCTGCCCTTGACTGGCTGAACGGAGGCGTTCGAGGCCGATCTCCGCTGCCCGTGCCAGGGTACCCTGTCGTGGGCGCGCACAGGGTCAAGCTCTCCGCTGAGTTTTATCCATCAAAGGAAGCTGACGTTTCTGTTTCCACCTGTTTGACGACCGGGCCCTTCTTTCTCGATCAGGTGGGAACTTGGAAGGAAGAGAAAGGGGCGCTGCTCCTTGTTGCAGCCACGCTTCATCCAACACGCGCGTCCCTGTCTGCTTCCCCCTCAGGCTGAGAGCCCACGAGGTCAGGACCGGCTCTGCCGTGGGCTCCGGGCCCCCCACGCTCACACAGCCCGAATCTACATTGAGCGATCTCCCGGTGGTGCCGTGCCCTGTTTCAGTTTTCACCATGCCCTTGCAGAACCACTGCATTTAGTTTTCACAGTGATAGTGTTCTGTACTCCCCCGGGCCGCCCAGCCCTTGAACTCAGAGATGAGAGACTCAGAGACCTTCATCAAGGGAAATTCTGAGCCACGGAGCAGGTAACTCCGCCAGCGTAGAATGCCTCCTCTTCCTAAGGTTAATCTAATAGTTCTTCTGAGCCTCGCCGTGAGAACGTTATGCTGTGTAAGTATGCGACCGGATCTATCGAGATGTTTTTAAAAAGACGCGCACTGAAGAGACTCGCTGGTCTGATTGGTGATCTTCACATCTGTCAGCCCCTGACCTCCCGAAGGGCAGAGTGGGGGGCCTGGCAAGTCCCCTCCCGGAAAGCCACAGTAACGTGCAACAAAATGGGCTGGAGGAAGGACTCAGGGTTCCTGCCCGGGAAGCGTGTGGGCAGAAGTTGGTCACTCAAGAGAGAGGGGCATCCCAGGGGCTTGAAATGCCAAATTCCCAAGTGAGTCGGCTCTCCCCAGTCTTTGCCACCTCCTGGCCCACAGAGGACACACAAATTGCACAGGAGGGTCCTAGATCCTGAGATGGGCCCCTTGCAGTTTGACCTGTTGGGGGTTCTAGCTAGGAGCTCTGGCCACCACAGGCGCTGTCCAGGGCTCCAGGCCAATAGGACAGTCCTGTCCATGGTCCCTTCAAGCCTTTCATCTGACAAGAACTACATACCGGGGACGGGGAGCTCGGGGTCCGCCCGGATAAAATAACTACGTGGGAATCACCACAGTTCCGGTATTCCAGCGTCCAGCTGCCGTCTTCCTCCGCCTTCCACGGTCTGAGCCTGTTCACTCTCCCTAGAAATAAACTTTGGTATTGAGATTTATTATTAAACGCTGTAAAAGTTTATTTTCCTGCAGGAAACCCGACCAAGGTTACGGGGTTCTATGAGAATTTTGGGTGCCCCATAACTTACCCAGACCAGATCAGGGGTTGGCCAGCTGCCTGAGCCCATCAATCAAGTTTCACTGGAACCCAGTCACACCCACTCACGTATATATCGCCCCGTGGCCTGAAATATTTACTATCTATCACACAAACAGTTTGCTCCACCCTGGAATCGGTGACGTGGGTGTTTCCCCGGAGTGTTCCTTCTGATTCACTTTGTGACAATAATTTGCTTTCAGCTTCACCTCTGGTCTCCTCTCAGGACTAAATGTCCATCCATGGACTGCGGTCTGTCTTGAAAGGTTAGGCGGTTCAACACACAGAGTCCCCACAAACGCGCATGAGCCTCGTGGGTCCTCACAGACACGCACGACTGCGTCTAACCTCAGCCCCGAGACGGAGAGGCACGCGCTGAGTCCCAGGGACAATGGCCGGGGCTTCCGCCTGTCTGGAGAGCAGAGCCCTTAGACGGCACGGCACCACCAGTGACATTGTATGTGTGGGGGGGTGTTCACAGCACACGCACCAGCACTGCTTTTTCCAGCACGGCGTCAGCCTCATACGTGTGCAACACGAGACGTCAGCCGTGAGCAGTGGTTTCTACCAGAAAATGCTACACACACGGCCCAGATGAACATGACTGGAAACTCGTGCCCTACGCCGCGTAGAGTGGTGGGGGAGAGAGAGCTTGGCTCTGACTTTGGCTGTGTGACCTCTGGTCAGTCAGTGAACCTCTCCGAGTATCCTGCTCCCACATTACAAAAGAGACAATCACGCCATTGCCCGGGTTGTTGTGAGAATGCAACACACAGCCACAGCGGTTCCTAATTGTGAGGCAACGTTGTTACAGCTGCTGATGCTCAAGGTCATTGAATTGCCTTGAATGAAAAGGTCTGAGGACGGGCTAACTAGTTGCAGTTACCCACTCCTTCCACCAGATGGCAGTCTTGCCCTAGGGGGCCGCTGAGGCGCTGGGGGAGGGGTGCCTGACTTCAAACATTAAAGGGCCAGGGCGTCCCTAAGAAAGGTTGTCCGTCTTCTGGAAAGGCTAGACTGACCTCCTCGCTGTCCCCACTGTGGCAAGTCTCCCTCCCTGCTGACCCAAGGAGGCGTTGCCTGTCCTCAGAGCTCTGGCATGTCATTACCTTATATCAAGGATCTGTGGGTTCGAGGTTTCCCCACTCACCAAGCGAATTTTTTTCAAGGTTCCTTGTCAGGGGCGTTCCTGCGGAGGGGTTCACCATGTGGCAGGGAAACAGGGGTCCAGGGAGCCGAGTCCATGCCTCGGAGAGGTCTGAGCAGGATGCTGTAGGAGAGAAGCACTTCTGGAGGAGAAGTTTCCAGGTGGGTCAGCTTCCGCTGGAGCCGTTACCCCTCACCTGGTTACTCCCACCTGCCGTCCACCTCCCATCACCCAAGACACACACGTGTGCACACACACACAACCCGGGTCCCTGCAAACAGCTACTGCCTGTCCCTCCCTGCCCTCCACCCTGCGGTGCCGGAGAGAAGTGTCCCGGCTTCTGCTTCCATTGTTGATCGACTACTGACCTTCAACCCACAGCTGCACAGACTGGAGCCCGGAGCCCCTTTCCCTGGTGGTCCCTGGCTGCAAAGTCCACGTCTGTGCTCATTTCCTTCCCGTGTCCCCGCTGAGGTGCGACCCCAGGTCTGTCCCAGCTGTCACTGGCCCTGAGTCCTGGCTCTGTCCCTTCCCACCCCACCCCACCCCACCCCACCCCACCCCACCCCCACCCCTGCCTCCTGTCCTCCTCACCTCCGCACTCCTCCCTGGGGGTGGGGACACCCAGACTCGCCTCTCTGCTCCAGCCTGTCCAGCAGGGTCCTCACCCGTCCTTGGAGAGACAGGGACCCTGCCGCTGTCATGGCGGGATGTCTGTCCGCTCAAGGTCACGTCTGCTCGGTGGTAAGCAAAGGAGCCGAGAACCCCACTGGGAACAGGTCAGCTGACAGAGGGATAAATGGAGTCCGAGAGCGTAGAGGCGTGAGGAGCTCCGTCCTGGGGCTGAGCAGAGGCCCGCAGAGGCCAGGAGCCCTGGGTTCACCATTCACTGTGACAGGGAGAACCCCGGGAGGGTCCTTCAAACCATGTGATCTCGCACTTCTGACGTTTACAACAAGTCGCTGTGCAGTTCCTGGTGGGGGGAGTCGGGAGCAGGAGGCTGCCCACAGCGAGCCCACCCGGGCGGAGGTGCCGCGGTCACAGCAGCGACCGGCCCACCGCTGCCCCCTCGTGTGCTCTGCGCTGGGTCCTCCAGCCGTCCGGGGACCACCGCCCGCAGTCTGCACCGCCACTTGGGCGAAGGTCACAATCGTGCCCGTTTTACAGTGAGGGAAACTGAGGCGCTCCGAAGTGAGCGGGTTCCCTAAGTTCCCACGACCACCCAGGGGTCCGACTCTGAGCTCAGGGTGTGGCCCCAGGCCCTCGGTCTCCCTGTCCCCATCCTGCCCGGGACCTGCTGGCAGCCCAGAGCTCACAAGACAAGGACCGTGACTTGGCTTCAGGCTGCCCTGAGAGTTTCCTCAGGCCACAGACTTCCTTTAAAATAATAATGATGATGATATAATAATAATAATAATAAACCCCGAATGATGATGATGATAATAATAATGATAATAATAATAAACCCTGAATGCTCAATTTAACTAGAAAGTTCTTTCTCCACCTGCAGGACAGAGTGGAGAGGGGGCCACCCAGGGCCCTGTCCCAGAGAGCAGTTTCCCGAGGACCGAAGGGGCCTCTGCAAGGATGCTGTCCCTGGCTTCCCCCACCTCAGACGCCAACACTGTCATTAGACGAGGACTCTAAAACCGCCCTTCCCCACACTGGCCAGGGAATGGCCGCTGAGAGCAGCACTGGTCAGTAATGCAGACCGCAAGATGAGGCGCTGTGGTTTGAGTGTGAACCGGGCGGCCCCAGGGAACAGAAAACAGGGAATGTGACCTGGAGCCCCAGCCCTGCGCCCCCCCCCCCTGCTCGCTCCCAGGGGAGCCCGCCTGACGCTGGCTGGCTGCACTTTCTCCAGGTCAGCGGTCTTCCCCTCTTTCTCCTGGGCCACACCCCTCTCATCTGCAGCCCAGGGAGGGGGAGGGAGGTCACCAATTCCATGCGAGGAAGAGTTCAGAGCGCATTACACAGGGACAGACACACAGGGACAGACACTCAGCGTGTCTGGACTGTAGACAGATCCGGCAACAGAGCCGGTTCGACGGCCCACGGGTGCTGAGCGTTCAAACTCAGGAACTGCGTGACCCAGTTGTTCAACGCTGCCATTGTCGTAGATGAAGTCACACACGCATGTATAACTTTAAAAATTACTATCAGCAAAGGTAATTCATTTCCCAAGCGTACCACTTCTTAATTCTTTTTATTACGGTTTACTGTTAGCCATGACTCATTTATTAAATCTAAATGTTTGCCCCTCAACGTATCCCATTGAGGGGAATACAGGGGAGGGGGGGAGGTTCAATCGGGGCAACACTAGAATCTATGTAAACACAATAAATTAAATTTTAAAAAATCCGAAAAAAAAAAGAATCTGAATGTTTGAATACTATATAGACTTGTGTTACTGGGTATCTGCTTCCAGTGATATTACATTAAAGGGGAAGTATTTACACCATGGAAATTGGCAAACACTACAAAATAAACCTTCTTTGGATAATAGCCATTGGATAATAGCATATGTGCAGCATGTTTTGAATTCAAAGCGAGACTTTCAGTCCCATCCAGCTAAGTAAACGTGGATGGAAAGGTGAACCCTAAGTCTAGAAATCCAGACTTTTGGAAAGTCCAGTTAAAGAGTGATAGAATCAAAATGACGATGGGAGAGAAATAATCCTGATCACGTGGGTACCGTTGACCCGGGAGGGGACCCACCTACTCCAACGGCCCTGGAATGAGGCTCAGGTTGATGCAATGGTCTCTCAAAGTTTCACGGGGAAGGGGTTCTTGCCCCCACCCTCGGAATAGAAGTCAAGAAAGGAGCAGGCGGAGCAGCTTCGGAAGAGAGGAGGTTTACTGACGAGGAGGGAGGGGAAGGGAGGGGGAGGGACAGGGATGGCTGAAGGGCCACAGACAGTGTGGCCCCCGACCCCTGCTGGGCTCTGGCTTCCACAGTGCTGGGGTCTGCACGCAGGTGGGAGGGCGGCTCTCTGTTCTTCAGGGCGCCCCCCCTCCCGCAACCCCGTGAGCCGGCACAGCTCACACTGATGGGTGCGGGGTTTGAGGGGTGCCCGGCGGGAAACCTGACCTTGTCTAGGGGAGGCTCCAGGCGTAACCGAGGGACAGTCCCGTCCCCTAGGGGAGCCCCAGCCTGTCTCGGAAGGCTCCCGTGTCTTCAGTGCCAGATGGACTCCGACTAGTCCTCACGTCCAGTTCACCCGGGGGAGAGTGGACCCCGTTCCCAGGGCCTCCCTTGGGATTACTCGAGGTCGCAGATGACGTTTCTGTGGGACCACCCAGGTGGACTTCCCGCACCCATTCAGAGCACCCTGGGCATGGGGCATGAGGCTGCCCCAGTGGGTGGAAACTGGGCATGCAGAAGTACGTGGGGGACAGGGGGTGTGAGGGACGGGGGTGTGGGGGACGGGGTATGTGTGGGGGACGAGGTCGTGGGGGACGGGGGTGTGTGGGATGGGGGTGTGTGGGACGGGGGTGTGGGGGATGGAGGTGTGGGGGACGGGGGTGTGGGGGATGGGGGTGTGGGGGACGGGGGTGTGGGGGATGGGGGTGTGGGGGATGGGGGTGTGTGGGGGACGGGGGGGACGGAGGTGTGGGGGATTGGGGGTGTGGGGGATGGGGGTGTGGGGGATTGGGGGGTGTGGGGGATGGGGGTGTGGGGGACGGGGGGTGTGGGGGACGGGGGGGTGTGAGGGACGGGGGTGTTGAGGGGTGTGGGGGACGGGGGTGTGGGGGATTGGGGGTGTGGGGGACGGGGGGGGGTGTGAGGGACGGGGGGGTGTTGAGGGGTGTGGGGGATGGGGGTGTGGAGGATTGGGGTGTGTGGGGGACAGGGTGTGTGGGGGACAGGGGAGTGTGGGGGACGGGGGGTGTTGGGGGATGTGGGGGACGGGGGTGTGGGGGATTGGGGGGTGGGGGGGACGGGGGTGTGGGGGACGGGGGGTGTGGGGGACAGGGGTGTGGGGGATGGGGGGTGTGTGGGACGGGGGTGTGGAGGATTGGGGTGTGTGGGGGACAGGGTGTGTGGGGGACAGGGGAGTGTGGGGGACGGGGGGTGTTGGGGGATGTGGGGGGACGGGGGTGTGGGGGATTGGGGGGTGGGGGGGACGGGGGTGTGGGGGACGGGGGGTGTGGGGGACAGGGGTGTGGGGGATGGGGGGGTGTGTGGGACGGGGGTGTGGGTGACGGGGGTGTGGGAGAGGGGGTTGTGGGGGACGGGGTGTGGGGGGTGTGGGGGTTATGGGGGACGGGGGGTGTGGGGGACGGGGGTGTGTGGGACGGGGGGTGTGTGGGACGGGGGTGTGGGGGAGGGGGTTGTGGGGGACGGAGGTGTGGGGGACGGGGGTGTGTGGGACGGGGGTGTGGGGGACGGGGGGGTGGGGGGTGTGGGGGTTGTGGGGGACGGGGGTGTGGGAGAGGGGGTTGTGGGGGACGGGGTGGGGGGGGTGTGGGGGTTGTGGGGGACGGGGGTGTGGGGGACGGGGGGTGTGTGGGACGGGGGTGTGGGAGAGGGGGGTGTGGGGGACGGGGGGTGTGGGGGACGGGGGGTGTGTGGGACGGGGGTGTGGGGGACGGGAGTGTGGGGGACGGGGGATTGGGGGGTGTGGGGGACGGGGGTGTGGGGGACGGGGGTGTGGGGGACGGGAGTGTGGGGGGTGTGGGGGATTGGGGGGGTGGGGGATGGGGGTGTGTGGGGGACGGAGGTGTGGGGGACGGGGGTGTGTGGGACGGGGGTGTGGGGGACGGGGGTGTGGGGGGTGTGGGGGTTGTGGGGGACAGGGGTGTGGGGGACGGGGGTGTGGGGGACGGGGGTGTGGGAGAGGGGGTTGTGGGGGACGGGGGTGTGGGAGAGGGGGGTGTGGGGGACGGGGGTGTGGGGGACGGGGGGTGTGTGGGACGGGGGTGTGGGGGACGGGAGTGTGGGGGACGGGGGATTGGGGGGGTGTGGGGGACGGGGGTGTGGGGGACGGGGGTGTGGGGGACGGGAGTGTGGGGGGTGTGGGGGATTGGGGGGGTGGGGGATGGGGGTGTGGGGGACGGGGGTGTGGGAGAGGGGGGTGTGGGGGATGGGAGTGTGGGGGGTGTGGGGGATTGGGGGGTGTGGGGAACGGGAGTGTGGGGGACGGGGGGTGTGGGAGAGGGGGGTGTGGGAGATGGGAGTGTGGGGGGTGTGGGGGATTGGGGGGTGTGTGGGACGGGGGTGTGGGGGACGGGGGTGTGGGAGAGGGGGGTGTGGGAGATGGGAGTGTGGGGGGTGTGGGGGATTGGGGGGTGTGGGGGACGGGGGTGTGGGGGATGGGGGATTGGGGGGTGTGGGGGACGGGAGTGTGGGGGACGGGGGTGTGGGGGGTGTGGGAGAGGGGAGTGTGGGGGACGGGAGTGTGGGGGACAGGAGTGTGGGGGATGGGGGATTGGGGGGTGTGGGCGACGGGGGGGGTGTGGGACGGGGGTGTGTGGGGATGGGGGTGTGGGAGGCGTGGGGTGGCGTGGGGGACGGGGGGGCGTGGGGAACGGGGGGGCATGGGAGAGCGGGTTGTGGGAGGGGGGGTGTAGTGGAGACCATCTCTCTAACATGAGAACAAGGGACCAAGGGGATGAGGGCTGTGCAGCGGGGGATGGAGGGGATGGGCCAGGCCAGGGCCCCCAGGGCTGGGTGAACTGAGAACAGAGGACTTTGCTTTAAAAAAGGAAATGCCAGATGGACGGGCTGGACTTCTCTTAGGATGACTTTCTTTACAGCGTTTGTTGTTTTCAGGGAAGCCTAGCTGTTACAATGCCTCATGGATTATCCCCAGGGAGTTGTTACTGAGCAATTTAAGAAGCCTGGGTAGTCTCCTGGGGTGGGGGTCCTCGTGGGGAAGGGAAGACGTGTTCATTGAGCAAGCACAAGGAGGGTTGTTGCCCAGAAGTGTGTTGGGGACAAAGAGACATGGCTTCACCGGGAAGTGACAGCCACCCTGGACTTCCTGAGGAGAGGCTTTGGAGAGGCCCAAGAACTCTTTCCAAGATCAGAGAGTCCAGATGGGTGGGTTCAATCCTGGCCATCAGCACGGAGGGGTGACTGGGGGCGAGGCCCCCGAGATCCTCTAAACCACTTCTGTGGGGCCTTCTCAATGTCCCTAAGTACGGGAAGGGGATGGAGAGACACAGTCCCCATGCCGGGAGACTAAGAGCCACCCTGCTGACCTGGAAGTGGCCGGCTCAGATGCGGGCCTGTCAGGAGGCCCGGGCTCAGCACGGGCCAGGACCAAAGGGAGGAGCCGTCGGGCCTGGATCGGGGTCCTGATGGGGCCACCGTGGGGCCAAGGCCAGCAGCCAGGCCCGAAGCTGGAGCCCACAGCTGGGGTGTAGCAGAGGACACATGACAGTAACAGGAGCTGGGAGACATGTTCACACACACAGCTCACGGGCTGGTGCAGCCCCTTGTCTGGGACACTGACCGCGGTTCTCTAAAGACGTCCCCACACGTGTGACCTTTGACCTAGCAAGTCCATCTCTAGGAGCAAGGACGAAACACCTTTGGTGGCTTTATTGGTTAGGGAGAGAAACAGGAACTCATGATATCTCCAATGATCAAGGGTAAGTTTAGCGCGCAGCCATTGTGAAAACCACATCTCTGAAGACTATTCAATGACATAAGAAATTTTTAACAGTTGCAAAAAAAGTGATCTATGAGAGCTCATGTGTGGTACAGTGCTGTGAAAGGCACAGAAAAAAAAAAGAACTATTCAGAAATTCTTCAAAGGTTCTTCTTTGGTTGTTTTGAATTATGGGTGAGTCCTACCTCCTTCGAATTTCCTTCTGAGACTGTTTTGTGGGCAAGTGACAGGAGGAGTCCGCAGAGTCACGTGTTGGGTGGAGACTGGGGTTTGGGGGAGGCAAGGACTGGGGTTTCTGGGGGTCGGAGGCTCTAGGCAGAGGCACCTGAGCAAAGGCACCTCTCTCCTCTTCGTCCCGCACGCCCCTGGGGGGGCCGCCCCCGGGCCTGGTGGAAACTGGAGCACTGTCGTCTCACTACTCGTGAGTAACTGAGGACTGCCCTGCGTGGCTCCACAGAGAACTTGGACCAGACGAAGAATAAAGAGCCAACATCACATGACGAGTCCCTGGGAGGAGTCAGGAAGTGCAGCCGTTGGACCTCAGGGTTTCCCTTGGTTCCCTCCAGAACCGCTTCAGCGCCTCTGAGCAAGGGCCACCCCTCCCCCTGGACCGAGGGAGGGGGGAGGGGCACAGCGGCCAGAGGGAGGGGTCTGGCAGGCTAGAGCAGGACCGAAGGCATAGGCATTCCGGAGAGAAAAGCTGAAACCCTGTCCTCACTCTGCCCCGAGGGTGGGGTGTGGGAAGGGGCCGGCGGGCAGGAAAGTCCCTGTAGAGCCTGGCGCCAGGGGAGCCTGGATATTCCGAGAGGCAGCATCCGGAGGAAGAGTGACCAGGCTGAGTCTCAGGGACAACCCGTGGCTCAGCGGTACCATTTAAAGAGGTTTCCTCAAAGGGTCACCTGGCCTCCATATTTCTGTCTGGCTGGATTGTCCCCGGGTCTGGAAACACATACAGATGGCCTGACCTGTGCTGGCGTAGAAAATAAAACGACCCGGAACCCTGAGGTCGCTGGTTCGAAACCCTGGGCTTGCCCGGTCAAGGCCCGAATGGGAGTTAATGCTTCCTGCTCCTCCCCCCTTCTCTGTCTCTTTCATTCTCTCTAAAATGAATACAGTCTTTTAAAAAAGAAGAAAATAAAAAGGAAACAACACGCACACTCACACACACGTGAGACGGAGAGAAATTCGATGAACCAGAAATTGAAAACTTCTGCTCAAGGAAAGACATGCCAAAGACAGTCCTTTGAATGCAGCCGCTGGGATGACATGTGGCCATGCGACCCGGAAGGTCACCCGTCACCACCGTTTGGAGAAACGGAACCGGGAGGGCTGAGGGCGTGGGGTCCGTGGGGTCCGTGGGGTCCGTGGGGTCCGTGGGGACCCGGGGCGGCCCATTGGATGATTTCAGCACAGTGGCCCCTAGGGCCAAATACAACATTTGAGGGTCTGATGATGTTGGAAAATGAGGTGAAATTTTTGCAAGACTCTTTTTGGGTTTGATAGTTTTATTTTGCAGTGCCTGATCTTGGAATTTGGCCATTTGAAAAGGTGAGACATATAGTATCTCGGTTTAAAAATGTACATTTTTTTAGATTGACCATACTGGAGCAATTTTCGATTTACAGCGACGTTGAGAGGGAGGCGCACAGGGACCCCTGACCCCACACAGGCTCACCCCCCCGTAGCGACAGCACACTCTAGAATAGTACGCCTCTTTTCCACCAAGGATGAACCTGATTAACACTGATTTGGAGGTCCCCCAATAATAGTGAGATCGAACGTCTTTTCAAAAATTCATCAACCATCTGTGTATATTCTGCTATCAAATGACGCCTCACATCTTTTGTCCATTTTCCTACCAGAGTGTTTCTCTTTCGGTCTGTCTGTCTGTTTGTTTGTTTGTTTGCTTAACTTTAAAGGATGTCGCTATAGAACCCGAACACAACCTTTTCGTCACCCTGTGAAGGTCGCCTGCTGCTCCTCCTAGTGTGGGCAGGTCTTTCCTTGCCCAGAAGTTTTCAATCTTTTTCTTGGTGTGTGTGCCGTTTGAAAACGTTTTATTTAGGATGAAACGCTCCTTCATCCTGAAGTGAGAGCGATATCTTTTTATAGTCTCTGCTAAAAGTTTTCAAATTGTGCTTTTGAGAAATACTGAAGTCTTGAATCCAGTTGAGTAGCCAGCCACCCTTGCTCTATCATCTAAACGGCTGCTTTCTCCTCCGCCAACCTGCAGAGACCATCATGTCCCGAGGCCGAGCTCCCCACGCCTGCGCGTACCTGCCTGGCTCTTGATTCTGCTCCACCAGCACACCTGCGTTTCCAGTGGTGGGACTCAGCCTGTTCGCACCGGTGCATGTGTAACATCCACCAGGTACAAGAGCAAATGTCGGAGACTTTCAGGAGTATAGATGTAACTTTACTGGCCAGTTTTACCTGCGCAGGGGCAAATTCCCGAGGTGTCCGGAGACACTGCTCACGAGGAGCTGCAGATGGGAATCGCACCTAGCGCTTACAGCTAAGTCTTTTTATAAGCTCAGCAAGCAAGCAGTTCATAGAAGCAAATGTAGCAGTTAGCTATTGGCTAATCCGTAATTATGTAGCATAACAACCCAAATATGGAATGGAATTTTTCAAAATTCTGCAAGTCTAAACATGTATACTGTTATTGTATGGTCAGTGAGTCAGTATCTTGAACAACCTTGGTCATGGCATTCCTAACGGTCAGGGACAGGACCTGCCTGTACACTTAAGTTCCCTGTTCTGTTAGTGCCTTGCCTACATCCTGTTATTTTAAACATTCTGATCTTTTCTTGGTCTTTACACATGCGGCAGAACCGATACCTAATTGTTGGTTTCCGCAAACCGGTGGTTAAAATGCGCTTGTCCTCAGGGTTCTCTCTGAGGTGGGCGCCTGGGCAGCCGCCCAATGTGGACATCACACATTGACATTCCTCACTCCTTTATAACGTTCGTCTGCGCAACAGCGTAGTCTAAGCGCCCGTAGTCACGTTCGTTCTGTCCACAGGTGAAAAACATTGCAAGTGAGGACGCCAGTCAAGAAGCAACATGGAAATATCTTAAATAGCAGTCTTACTGTTTTCTTGTCAGGTATTACTTAACATTTTTTCATTAAGATTTTAAAACTCTTAAAACATAATCTTTGATTGTTCTCATTTAAGTATTAAATGCATGAAATAATAAACTACCTTCCGGTCTATCCGTTTTTTATACTTAAAACGGTCCTGAGAACCGGTTGTTAAATGATTTGAATCCCAACACTGCTAAAAACCCGGTTAGGAGTTTCATTGACCTAGCATTAAAGTTGCACTTTCATTTGGGGAGAATCTGAGTCTGCCCATGAGCGAATATTCTCTTTCTCCCTTGCTTCTGTTTTCTTTTTCTCTCTTCATGTATCGAAAGCATATTTTACATCCTCTAATGCAGTGTTAGTTTCTCTCCCGCTGGCTGGTTTGCGCTCAGTCCTGTATGCTGTAACTTTGTTACCATGAGTAAGTTCAGTGTTTCCTTCATTAACTTTGTAACTTGTTTTTACTAGGATGTAGGAATCCAGTTGCTTTTCGTATATTGATCTTACATATGGGAACCTCACGGAATTCATTTATTAAGAATAATTGATTGCAGATGATAGCCCCGGCCAGCTAGCTCGGTTGGTTTGGAGCGTTGTCCCGATACCCACTTAGCATTTTGTTGACAATGGGTAGAAAGACTTGGCTGGTCACTTTCCTTCCACAAATTTGTTAGCTAATGAGAACACTAAACTCCCAGTTTCAAGATCAGAAGCGCCTTTGAATATTAAGCATTTTTTATTTAGCCATTTTTAGGCATTTGAGTGACATACTGTTGGGCAGATAAAATATATTATGCTCACTTTGTTAAAGATGGCGCTGCCCACATGGAAGCCATCACCCAGGTGATATTAATGTGTGTTGGGGGCGGGCTGTGGGCAGACAGGATCCTTGTAGCCTGGGGCTTAGTTTTAGGACTAAGCCTTTCCCATCATGTGTCAGATAAGTGACTTTGTATTAGAGACTTCCCTATTTTGTATATTGGATTAAAGGTTTTGATTTCTGCACTATAAAATGGGGGCAGAACAGGAGCTTGCTCTCTTGGTTCCTGAGATTAATATTAGAAGAGAGAGCAGAAAGGAGAGCAGAAAGAGGCCATGTGGAGGAGGCCAGGAGAAGCAGCCAAGATGGCGGAGTATTGAGTGAGAAGCCAGTTTGTGCAGAGTTTGTGCAGGGAGAAGGAAGAAGATGGGGAACAGAGGTTGTTGAGCAGATAAAATGTATTATGCTCACTTTGTAAAAGATAACACTGCCCACGTGGAGGCCATTGCCCAGGTGATATTAATGTGTGTTGGCGGTGGGCTAAAGGCAGGCAGAATCCTTGTAGCCTGGGGCTTGGTTTTGGGACTAAGCCTTTCCCACTCTTTTTGATGTGGGGTGGTACAATCCAATCATGCCTCAGAGAAGTGACTTTGTATTAGAGACTTCCCTATTTTGTATATTGGATTAAGGGTTTGGATTTCTACACTATAAAATGGGGACAAAACAGGAACTTGTTCTCTTGGTTCCTGGGATGATTAGCATGAGCGAGCAGAGGGAGCAGAGCAGAGAGCAGAAAGAGGCCGTGTGGCCAGGAGAAGCAGCCAAGATGGTGGAGTGCTGAGTGAGATGCCAGTTTGTGCAGAGTTTGTATCTGGGATCAGGAAGGAGATGGGGAACTGAGGAGAATAAGGCTGGTGAGCTAGAAACCTTTGATTCTAGGAAACTCGGATAAGTCAGTGGCTTTGTGAGCACTGAATGTGAGTGGGTTTTGGAGCCCAGTGTGTGTTTTTACTTGCCCGCTGGGTGCAAGCTAGGATTAAAGGTGATGGCTCACCAGTTTTTGGCTCCGTTGTTTCTTTACTGACTGTCCGAATCCAATGCGAACCTGCATGGGCTGGGCGGCTGTGATGATGGCCACGGCTACTGGCTTTACACATACTAACATTTGGCTTTAGAAAATTCCACATTGTGAAAAGAACTAAGTTGGAATCCAATTTGAGCAAAATCTGGAGGGACAAGAACCTGGAGCCCAGCGCTCTCTCCGTCCGAAAGGAATCTTGACACATAAAATTCTCTTGTCATCAAACGCGGTGAGTGAGACTCACTTCTGTAATTCCACCTACAGTTCGGTTAAAAAAACAAAAAACAAAAGCAAAAATGCAAGCTTCCCCAAACCACCTTGGGTTCCAAGGCGCCCTTAACACCAGATGTCTCCTGTGAGAGCCGCTTCGTAAAGCACTCCAGGGGGCAGGGCACGGGGGCCAGGGTCCCCCTGCACGGCCGTCTCCAACCACGGGGACCCGGGAAAGTGGCCTGGTCACCTCTGCGGAAAGGAGCACGCTGCTCAGAGGGCTACGACTTCGCGGAAGGTCTCGCCACAAGCTCGCCGCTGACATTACACTGACCATAAAGCTTAACGACTGAACTCGATCTTGTGTGGAACTCCCCAAAACTTCACCAACAAGCTGCTCCTGAAGCAAAACAGAGATTCCTGGGACTCGGGCAGAAAGGGAGGCAGAGCTGGGCGGTCTCAGCGGTGTCTGGGGAGGGGGGACGTGGGAACAGACCCCTCCAGGCCTGCGGGGTCTGCGCCCACGCGGCTCAAGGTGGACACTTCAAGGCAGGGAACCGACTGGGTTTGGACAAAGCCTGTGACACAGTTAGTTTCCTCGGGGGGACCTGATGGGCACCTGAGGGCGAGTCTTGGGAACAAACTGTGGTTTATGAGTGAGTTAGCTGCCTACCACGGGGAGCCGAGTGCAGTCCCAGATAAACTGGCTTTCGGGGCGTTCCCGAGGCAAAGGGAGAAGTTCCATGCTGGTTCACAATGTCTGTCACGGGCAAAGGGGTGGGGGTGGGGGGGTGACAGACATCAAGGTCACGCTGACACAAGCAGGCTCAGCTCTCATATTAAAAACCCATTCTCCTAGTAACTGTTTGAAACATGAGGACAGGGAGGTCAAATGGCATCTTTGCTCCTTTTTCATTTTATATTGTTTGCAAAGTACTGCAGGACATTTCGATACTGAGGTCTGGGTGTGGTTAGATCTCACAGCACCAACAACCAGGCCTGAAGGTTACCAGGCCTGAAGGTTACCCACTGACAGTACAGCAGGTGCAAAGTCCCCTGAGGGCGGGGCCGGAGGAAGCAGACCCCAGCCTGCCCCTGACACCCCTCCCTGCTGTCACCCCTCCTCCTTCCTGTCACCCCTTCTCTCCCACCTGATCTCTCGCCCCGTGTGTGCTCTAACTCTGGCAACAACAAATTCTGGTTCAAGTTCTTCCTGGTAACGGAGGTGTTGGGCAAGTGAGTTTGTAAAATTTGTGATTTTTGAGTTTTTTTTTATTGTTAAAAAATGGCGCTGGGCAGCCACGTGTGTGCTCTGCCTTAGAGCAGGGTGGTTGATTGCAAATTGCAGATTGCATTCTTGCTTGGGAAGGGCCATTGTTATGCTAACCTTTGCTGGAGGGGGGTTTTCACACCAAAAAGTTTGAAAAAGAAAATGGAAGAAAGAAGGCGAGATGGCCCGGGTGCTGAAGGAGAAGCCAGTGTGTGCAGAGAGAAAAAGGGAGAAGGTGTGCAGACGGGTAACCAGAGGTGACTGAGACCGCTGGGGGCCTTCGATTCAGGAAAAATCGGAGAATGCGTCAGGATTCTGGAGCCCTGTGTGTGTTTTATTGGCTGGCCTGTGAGAGGCTAGCATAAAGGAATGGCCCACCATTTTTTGGCTCCGCTGTTTCTTTACCGTCTGCCCGAATTCAATGAGAACCTGTATGTCCATGGCCACCACGGTGGTGGCTCCTGGCCAAGCAGGAGGTGTCACCCGAGAGCTCAGCTGGGACCTATTTAAGATGCCTGGGGATGAGAAGACAGGATGGGACGCCACAGAGAGCTTCCCCAAGCTGGAGGCTCATGGCAGGTGATCCTGTTTCTGCCCAGAGCTCGGCTAGATCTGTTCCCAGCCCCCCACCCCGTGACACCCCCCCTTAAAACCGATCGTAAGCCTCATTGCTTCAGATGGCCGTTTCCATGGTAGCTCCTACCATTTTCATCTGGGATGATAACTCTATCAGCACTCACCTGCTCCCTCCAGCCCATCAGGAGGCCGTGAGTTCTGGGTTTCCTTCTGGTAATTCTGAGCATATTAAACGCACGCGCACAAAACAAAACAGAATGCCAGTGAACTGCATTATCTCACGTTTGTGGGGGGGGGGGGTATGTTTATATGTGAGTAAGACAGAGACACTGCGCTTTAATGTGGAAACTTGTCTATAAGCCTGCATTCCTTTTAGTGAAAGCAATAGCCGTTACATCTGTGGGGACATAAACCTCTACCGGTGCCCCCTCCCCCTGCAGAGATCGGGAGAGAGAGCAAAGGGACAGGCACCCGCTGACACCGGCCACCGCTCTGCATACGATCGAGAAGGACTGGATGGGCCACAGTTTATCAGGGCACTCATGAGACTGGGTCCGCATGCTAATAACATGCGCAGCGCAGTGAGTGCAAGCAGAAGAATGGCGTTGCTGAGGGGATCCCAGGGGAAGGGACCTTGAACACAGAGAAGCTTGAGGTCTTTGGGAGTGGGGAGGTTTAGCAGCAGGACTATGACATTCCTCTGTGGCCTGTTCATCCCGCAGACCCCTTGTGCAGGTGGAAAGGGTGAGTGGAAATGAAGGCGGGGAAAACTGTGAAGTATATAAATTAAAGTGCATCGCATGATGCGAAAGTACAGTATCTATTTTGTAATGACACGTACAGAGAAAAAGATGCCGATTAGAAAAGATAGCAGGAGGGTCTCACTAACAGGGAAGGGGCTAGGAGCATTGCTAAGTGAGAAAAAGGGAGGAGCTCATAGATGGACAAATAGATGGGGGGGTAGATAGATTAGCCAGATGAGATGGATGGACAGACAAATAAGGTAGAAGGATGGATGGATGGGTGGATGGATGGATGATGGATGAATGGATGATGGATGGATGAATGGATGGATGGATGGAATGGATGATGGATGATGGATGAATGGATGGATGATGGATGGATGGATGGATGGATGATGGATGGATGGATGGATGAATGGATGGATGGATGGATGATGGATGAATGGATGATGGATGAATGATGGATGGATGGATGGATGATGGATGGATGGATGATGGATGGATGGATGATGGATGGGATGGATGATGGATGGATGGATGGATGGATGATGGATGGATGATGGATGATGGATAGATGGATGGATGATGGATGGATGGATGATGGATGATGGATGGATGGATGGATGATGGATGGATGGATAGATGGATAGATGAATGATGGATGAATGGATGATGGATGGATGGATGGATGATGGATGGATGAATGGATGGATAGATGGATGGATGATGGATGGATGGATGATGGATGATGGATGATGGATGAATAAAAAGAGAGATGGGGAACCTAGCATATACTATTGATAATAATCGTCCATAAACTAAAGAGTATAATTAACTCAGCCTTTTGCACCTGAAGATTCAGAAGAATAAAAAAAAGAATAACTAGTATGTTTGGGATAACAAAGCAGTCCTTTCCTGAACTAATTGGGTGGAAACGGAGCTAAAAAGCAGGGGGGATGGGAAGAAAAAAGTACCCAGACTCTCTCTCCTTTATCCAATTCCCAGATTGCTCGGGAGGAAAGTGCACTTCCTGCCGCATGTGGAATGAAGTTTCAGACAGTTTAATTCAGTCTTGAAAAGCCCATTTCCTCATCTGACATCTGGTTCTCGTGTCTGCCTGTGTGTGCGTGGGTGTGTGGGTGAGTGTGTATTTGCAGATGTGTAGGAGCAGAGCTCGGATGGAACATTTGAACCGATGGGAACTGCTTATCTCAGGAGGTGGGGAGTGCGGGGGCAGGGATTGCATTTTTATTTTCTATTCTGTTTAAAACGTCTCCAGAGAACATGCGTTACTTTTGTAACAGCTTCAGAGCCACTCAGTGGATGCAGTCACCATTCTCAGAAGTACTCCTTCGTTTTCTGTGCTGGCGCCGGGATGTGGGTTTCCGTGTTGAACGACTGCTTGTCGACATTGCTTGCTCTCTGACCAGTGAAGAAAACGAGGAGCAGAGAAGAGTCTTAACTATTGGCATCTGCCCCATGGGCGGCTTTCTTTAAGAAACTTGATGTGCTTACCTTAAAAAAACAACAGCAACAACAAACCCTGTGGTGTTAGACTCTGGTTATTTGAGACATTTCAGTATCGCTGAAATACACCATTTGATCATGTCAGTTGAGATTAGAATGATTTGAGCAGGCACAACTTGGGTAATGAAAATGAATTTTTATCTACCTTTCATTTAAAAAAAAAATGCTTGAGGGTCCTGGCCAAGTTGCTCAGTGGGTTAGAGCACAGTGCCCATACACCAAGGTTGTGTGTTTGATCCCCGGTCAGGGCACAAACAAGAATCAACCAATGAATGCGTAAGTAAGTGGAACAACCAATGGATACTTCTCTCTCTCTCTGCCTCTCTCTCTCTCAAGTCAATAATAATAATAATAATAATAATAATACACAAAACCACTTTCTCCTTGAAAGGCACTGGTCTCAGACAGCAGATGTTGCCCTCTGCCCCTTCCTCCCCTCAGCGTGGTGACAAACACACTCAGGGACGGGGATCGAATTGTTTCCAATGTGCAACTCTCTTCCTGTGCTGAGCTGACAACAGCGGGGTGATGACCTCAAGGGTCACGTGGGTTGGCCGTTGAGGACGGCTGCAGCTGGCCGAGACTCTCCTCTCCGAAGGGTCTGACGTAGGCTTTTCTGACCACTTTCAGGCTTGCTCGGTGGTGACGGGACAGGCAGTCCTCCTGGATTTCGCCCTCCCCCACAGCAGCTGCTCCGGGAGCCAGCTGGGGCTCTGGCAGACACGGCTGATATTATGTCACACCAGAGGGCATCCTTCAATAAAATAAGTGTGTAAACGGAAGTTTCCCATTTCTCTCTGGCAATATGTCACCAACTTGGGGGGGGGGGGGGTTGTTCAAGCCTCTCAGGGGCTGAGAAATTAAACTGCGAGAGGCCGAAATGGAAGCATCTCTGGTTTCGGTTCCTTCTCCGTCTTTGGCCTTCACATTTTTCCATTTTATACCCTCGACGAGTTATTTTGGGTTTGCTTCCTAGGAGTTTCTCCCTCCTTGGAATTATCCCTCGGTCAATGAGAAAAGTCACTGTCCTTTGTTGATGAGTGACCTCAAACTTTGACGGCTTCATGTCCGTAGTTGAAAACGTCCTTCATTGACCACAACAATAGACTGGGCACAGGGTGTGCCAGGCACAGCACCCCTGACATAGGCTGAAAGGACGGGGGGCTGAAAAGAGAGTGGGGGTGGATTGTTAGCTCGGGGGGTAACGTGGACATAGAATTAAGTGCGGTCTGTTTTTGACTCATTTCAGGGGCTCGGAGGGCAGGGCCAAGACTGCCCCCAAGTGGGACCGGGATTGGACGATGCCAACATGGTGATGGGCCATGTCTCTGGGGGAAGCTTGGGGCACAGCTGGGGTCCATGGGGTCACTGCTGTTAAGCCCAGTGGGTATCAAGAGGCCACACCCAGGGGAGTTTGTGGCTAACTCCCCACGTCCTCTTCTCCCCACGTCCACAACTCGGTCCATGGAGGCAGTAAGCTCTGGCTCCCCCTCACTGACGTGTCCGCGGTGGGGTGGGGGACAGGCCCTCCTGGTCCTCCCTCTGACCCCTGTCCTGTCCTCTCCTGGTCACAGCTGGACTTCCTTGGCCTCACCTGTAGAATGACAGTGTTATGGACTGCATGCTCACATCCCCCCCCCCCCAGTTCATATGTGGAGACCCTAACTGCAGTGTGATGGAATGTGGAAGTAGGGAGTCTCTGGGGAGTGAATCAGAGCCCTCGGGTAGAGCCCTCGGACGGGACAGGTGCTCCTGAAAGAGGACACAAGAGGCCTTGCTCTGTCTCCACCATGCGAGGCCACAGCCCGGAGGGGTCCGTCTGCGAACCAGGAAGAGGCCCTTCCCGGCACCGAAGTGGGCTGCCCTTTGACCCTGGACTTGCAGCCTCCGGAACTGTGAGAAGTAAGCGTCTGTTATTTTATTTTATTTTTTTTAATTCATTTTTAGAGAGGAGAGAGAGACAGAGAGAGAGAAGGGGGAGGAGCTGGAAGCATCAACTTCCCATATGTGCCTTGACCAGGCAAGCCCAGGGTTTCGAACTGGCGACCTCAGCATTTCCAGGCAGGTCGACGCTTTATCCACTGCGCCACCACAGGTCAGGCAGCATCTGTTATTGAAGCGGCTCCTTTGATGGTATTTTTGCCGTAACAGTCTGGGCTGACCCACGCAGGAGCCGGTAGTATGCAGGTCTTTTGCCACACGCACCAACTGCTTTGTGTGTGAAGCCCGCCAGGGTCTGCGGGGTCCCCAGCTCTGTCCTGCCCACCAGCTGGAGCCGGGGACTTTGGATGTGTCCTGCAGACCCAGGGGCATGAGCTGTGGTGCAGGGATCTCCCTTCGGGGCCTCCTCACCGAAGCCACAGCGTCCAGCGCATGTCACCCCAAGGCCCTGCTCCTGTGGGGTGGGGGAGGTCGCCAGGCGCTGGCTAGGCACCCGTGACCAGCGCTGTTTGCTGGTTGGTGCCCGGTGCTCGATCCCTGTGCAGCCACCCTCTTCGACTCACTGCAGGGGAGAAGCCGTGAGCTGCACGCGGGCTCAGGGCGCACGACGGCCTGGAAGCTGCTGGTCAGGGGCCTGGGGCTTGAACGCTCGCTGGCCATCTCTCGTGTGCACCCCGACCCCGACGGAGCCATGACTAACATCTGGCGTGACCCGACAGTCTGAGGTGGGTAAACACGGCCCAGGGGATGGAAGCGTTCCTGGCTGACTCACGCGGGAACCCAAGGCTTCGGAACAGCTGCCGCCCCAAGGAGCACGGTTTGACCGGGCGGGAGAAACAGACCCACTCTCAGCAGTGGTGAGGATGGGAGGAGCCGACCCACCGGCCGAGCCACCTGAATGGCCCGTGCCCAGGGTTGGGAGCAATCGCAGATCTGAGGTTAGCAGGGGCCCAGGGAAAGAGAGGGGAGTCAGGACTCAGCAGGGAGGGGCCAGCTGAGCATGTTGTCAGGAAGACAGGGCCCGTGATGTCAGCATGAGGATGAGTTAGAGACGGTCCAGGATAGAGCTGTGCTGATTGAATGATATTATCACTGCCTCGAGTGGGGTTCACAGGGTCCATGCGGGTGATGTGTGAGCCACACTCGCACATCACCAGCCAGCTCCTGTGGACATCGTATTTGCTGGTGACCCATTGGCCACAGTGAGTCCCATGGCCAAGCTTAGATCAAAGAAGTGGAGAGGTAGACTCCACCTCTGAATGTGAGGGCTGCAAAACGTTGCAACCATGCTTCTTCTTTATTCTCAATCTAAAAAAATAAGAACATTCATAGTATATTTGCAGCTCCCTCAAAAAGCTTTCTGAGACCCCTGTGAGGAGTAGCCCCTGTGAGGAGTAGCCCCATGAGGTGATCATCTTAAAGGAAGGAGAAGGGACACATTTTCTCAATGCTCCTGGGACACTGGGATTTACAATGTTATTAAGGATTAAACAGCCTTTCGAGTTGAGATGTCAGAAAACATAAGCTACGGGCAAGCTCTTTGAATTTCCGAATGTCGCTGTCCTTCTCTGCTGTTAGGGACACAGGGTCGGTCCAGGAGGGACTTCAGCTGAGAAGGTCTGTGGAGGTCTGAGCCTAAGCCGCTCTGCCTGAGGTCAAGGTCACTCACGTCTTCCAAGAGACATGTGGGGAGGAACGGCCCCCACACGCAAGGCGAGGTCAGAGGACTTAGATGGTGGACGGCTCTCTGCTGAGTCTCATTTCAGGGGAAGAGCCTGGGAGTTCTGAGGAAGGCGTGGGTGTGCCCTGGGCGTCAACCACAGCTTCCGAGGCACACAGAAGGTCTGCATCTTCTGTGAGGTCAGATCAGGGCAGCAACAGTTAGATAGCTTCTCAGGCTGAGGATATGAGGATATAAGAAACAAACAAACAATAAACAAAAACAGCCGACAGTCATTCAATCATTCCTGAAGTTAATAGGTTATTATCATGAGTTTTTCCCACAAGAAAAGCGCAGCCCTGGCCTGAGGTGGTGGCCCACACGCGGAGCTGTGCGGGTAGCAAATGTCCAGGTGAGTTTTCATCCCCGCCTGGGGCAGCATTGCCACACCCACTCAGCCACAGGTCAGGCTTTGATGGGGGTGGGCTTGAGAATGGTGGTGGCCCATGTCATTTACTTGCAGAAGGGAAGCCTCATGGTCAGTTCCCGGGGTGGGGGTGCAATCTGGGACCCGTACTTTGGAGAATAAAACATGCAGATGCAAATTTGCAGATTATGGGGTCAGAAGGAAGTTGATCTGAATGGGCAGTGTGCTCTCTACCCACTCTGGGCCGTAACCATGGAAATGGGTGGGCGGGACAAGCAGGCTGCTCAGCGGGAATGGTCCCTGAGAGAGGCTGTCCGGCTTAGTGAAGTCCTTCAAACCCACCTGAGGAGCAGAGAAGTCCCCCAGCGGGAGGTCATAGGCGGGACTTCCGGGTGTACTAAGGACAGTGGGAAGAGAAGAGAGCGCATGAATGAATGAGCAAGTTCCCACCGCGAGCACTGAGGCTGAGTGTTCTGGGTCACCTTAGATGGCAAGGAGCCTGGGTTACGGTATCACCTCCTCCCTCCATGCTCGGTTTAGGGCTGCTTCCTGGATGATAAGCCCATGCACCCTGGTCCGCCTGTTCCCCCACCGGGCATGCTCCTGGCCAGTGAACGGGGCGCAGGGGTGGAATGTGGTGCATGCTTGCAGTGCGAGGGGTTGGCTGGCTGTGCAGGAGGGACAGAGGAGGGTTCTCACAGGTTCGCTCCACCCTGCCCGAGTGGAGCAGCGCCCGATGGTGGGTGCTCCGTCTTGGCACATAGGTAGCCAGCGAGTTCATTGTAAGTCATTGGGAGTTTAGAGTTGTGACTTCAGTGTGACCTCGTTTATTCTGACTGATCTACTGGGAAATTAAACCAGAAGGTGTGTTCTGCCAGTGAGCAGACAGGGGCAGACTCTTCTTGTTGGAAACGGGCAGAGGCCTTCAGATCCGATGCCAAGAAAGGCAGTGTGGCCCGGTGCTTCCACATGTGGTCTCGATCTCAGGTCCCACCATGAGCTGTGCGTTCTTGGGACGTCAGCTGACCTCTCTGGGCCTCCATTTTCTCACCAGCAAAATGTGGGTAATAGAGTAGGTTTTTGAAGATTAAGTCAATGGATATTTGAAAGTATTTGACATGGCATCTGGCTACTTAAAATTTACCTTTCTTTTTTTATTTTATTTATTTTAGAGAGGAGAGAGAGAGAGAAGGGGGAGGAGCAGAAAGCATCAACTCCCATATGTGCCTTGACCAGGCAAGCCCAGGGTTTTGAACCTGCAACCTCAGTGTTCCAGGTCGACGCTTTATCCCCTGTGCCACCACAGCTCAGGTGGCATCTGCCTACATAAGTGTTTATTGTTCAAACAGATACTAGGCTTAAGACGGAGACTCTTAAAAACTCACCTGTATCCCGGGAGTCCAGAGATTTGGGACTTGGGTGTTGGTCCAGCCCTGGGGGCCGATCTCCCGAGAAAGCACGTGAGCTGATGATCAACCTCGATTTTCCAGGTTTCCCAGACGCCCCACCCGCTCCTCCCCTTTGCGATCTAACCAGCAGGCAGGATTACACGTAAAGAAACTGGGAACAATTAGCACAGACAACGCCTATGGGCCCCCGCACAGCGTGGGGCGCGGACCAGGACCTGGTCATTGCTCAGGGCTCAGTGCACCCTGGACGGGCACAGACCCTTCAAGCCTCCCCCCCTCCCCTTGGCACACACCAGTCTCCCTCCTGCTGGGCTCTGGGCCTTCCTGGCTCCTGCCCATGTGTCAAAAGGAAGATGCCCTTCACGCCATTCTGTCCATGTGGAAGCAGCGGTGGGGGCCTTAGAAAATGCAGTAAGTGGCCCCCTTAGTGTGCTCTATCCCCTGCCCAGTGAGCATAGACCTAAATTATTTACACAGGAACAATTTTTTTTTTTTTTTTTTTTTTTTACAAATAAGCCAGATTAAAAGGGTGAAAGAGATACTGACCTATTCAACTCCTACTCATTAACTGGTAAGAGGCTGACTTTCTCTGAGACCAGCGTTGGTCAGGCCAGGAACCGGGAGGGGCAGAGGGGGCGCTAAACCCCAGGCTGTTCAAGGCTGTGGTGCCCCCACCCGTGGATGAGAAGGTGGCACAGGGAGGGGGGAGGCTGGAACTGGGAGGGGGGTTAGAGGAGGCAGTTACGGAACGCGCTGAGGACAAGTGCCCGGCACTCGTGACTGGGCTCGAGTGTGCCAGCTGGGACAGAGAGCCTTCCTGGTCAAACACTTTCCATCTGTTCCATTTCCTTTATTCCAGAAGGGACTGTCCAACACATGGGTTCGCTCTTCTCCCCGGGAGTATCCAAACTGTGAGAATGAAAAAAAAAAACAAAACACCAAAAAAAACAAAAACAGCAATATGTCCTCTCTTCAAGTCAGGAAATGAGCTGGTCCCTCTTCAAGAATGCTGACCGCTGCTCGGTCCAACGGAGAGAACAGGACGGGGACTCGGGACTCCACATTCTGGCCACCACGAGATAAAGGACGCGGCGCAAGGACGGGGATGGATGGAGCGTGACTCAGAGAGGGAGTCACGCCCGGGTTACTTTTTTTGGAGGCAAAGGCGTTGGTCTGCTGGTCTTCCTTTCTAGAAGCTGGACGTGGCTGTGGGCTGTGGAAATTTTGTTAAGCAGATGGAATTTAACCGAATGTTCCAGAGAAGTACTTTGATTTCCCATGGAGCCTAAAAAAAGCATACACTCGCAGGCCCGCAGAGAAGCCCAGGAGGCAGGCCGCCGCGGGGCTGACCCCGGGGCCCGCACGGGTCAGGCTCCGCAGTCAGAGGGTCAGGCTCCGCAGTCAGACGGCTCTGGGGTTCTGTGTGAGCTGTGGCACTTCCAGATGGGTTGCCTTTGACTCCTTTCTTAAGTTTCCAGAGGTTCCTTTCACAACTATAAGATGGATGGGGACAGTCATATCTTCCTCACAGGGTTGCTTTGAGATTTCACGTGTTGATTCATGGAGAATAGACCTTCCAGGTTGAAACGCAAGGCACTCGGCTTCAAACGCCACTGCTGATGAAACCCCAAACCTTTCACGTGCATCATTTTCGACGACGAAGAAGTGAGGACAAAGGGTGTTCCTCGTGCCGAGATGTGCGGAATGAGCCTCAAAGTGAGCCCGTTCGTGGTTCCGTGGCCGGATCTCACGGCCACTTCTCTGGACCGACCCTCACCTTCCTCGGGGCACGGCTGCTCCGAAAGGGACACGTGCCTCCCTGCTTTTCCAAGACACACGGTCGTTTATTTAAAGACGCGATTACAAGTAGCATCAGAACCAAGGTGCTATCTATGCTGGGTGAAGTTTAATTGGGATCCTGGGGAAGTGATTAAAAATAAAATGAGATGACGAAGGCTAACAGGAAAAAGTTTCTTCTCAAGGTTTTCCATTGCTGCTTGTGAGCAACCAGACCATGGCTGGTTTTGGTGGAGAACTTTCCGTGGCTCTTGTACCTGGATTTGCTGAGCTTCTAGCGTCTGTGTTTTCACCCAGTGTTGACAAGTTTGTCCCTTATTTATTCCTTTAATACACATAAAATTGGGGTTGCCAAAGGGGGCTTTTGATGAGAGCTTTATGCTTCCTCCCGGGGAGAGAGGAGACCGGATGGAACACAGACGGATGCCGGTGGGGTGCTTTGGACTCAGGTGAGAGGTGACCAGGTAACACTGGCCAGGGGATGCTGAGGGCAACGAGGAGACTTAGACCCACTTGAATACTCGTAAGGTACAACCAGTGGGTGTGAATGCACTCGCCCACGGCAAACTGCATTTGGAAGGGGAGAGAAGCCAGAACCAAACCATGCAGGAGTCTTGATGTTAAGTAATTATGCAGACGGTGAGCCTGCAAGGACGGGAAGAGAAGCGTCCATTCGTAAAGATAGGAAGCACCTGGGGAGAAGGTGCTAACACAAAGGTCAAGGAAAGAACGTGCCTCTCAAAGCATGGAGTGGCCAAAGGGGAAGCACACACCTTCTTTCCACACCATCTTTCCACTCAATATTCCAGCTCTTCTTCTTCCTTTTTTTTTTTAAGTGAGAGGAGGGGAGGCCTAGACTCCCACATGCACCCCGACCAGGATCTACCTGGTAAGCCCCCACTGGCATGCTCTGCTCATCTGGGCTGTTGCTCAGCAACCGAGCTATTTTTAACACCCAAAGTGGAGGCTCCAGGGAGCCATCCTCAGTGCCAGGGCAAACTCGCTTGAACCAGTCAAGCCATGGCTGCAGGAGAGAGATATATATAGAGAGAGAGAAAGAGAGAAAGGGCAGGGGGAGGAGAAGCAGATGGTCGCTTCTCCTGTGTGCCCTGACCGGGAATTGAACCCGGAGCATCCACATGCCAGACTGATGTTCTACCACTGAGCCAACTAGCCAGGGCCCCAACCCATTCTTCTTACCCTAAGGCCTGTTTTGTTTTTTTTAATTATGATAAGGAGGTTGGTTTTCCATTTTTCTTTCTTTCCAGCCCCCCCCCCCCTCACCGCCCGTCCCCTCCGGCACCCACACGCGTGTTCTCCTGTGTCTCTGGGCCTGTTTCTGTTTTGCTCTGTTTGCTCGTTTGTTTTCCGGTTTGTTTTTCAGATTCCACGTATAAGTGGAACCATACGGTGTTTGTCCGTCCCTGTTCTCTCACCCTGACGCCTTCTCACCACCTTCCCGACTCTCGGCATCTCCCTCCTCTCCTCCGGCTCCCTCCCCTCTCCCTCCTCATCCTCCTCTCCTCCTCACTCCCTGTTCCCCTCTTGGCCCCTCTCAGAAAACCAAAGCTCAACACAAAACAAAATAAAACTTGACTCAAAAATGTTTTCAGAGTTTGTTGTGTTTTTTTTTTTTAAATCACAGGCAACTTTTGTCCAATTTATAGTCAACAAGAGTTGTAAAAGAAACCAAAACACCACACAAAATTAAACTGGCAAGGACTCACGCTTTCCAGGGGAAAAGTTGTTGTTGACTAAAATTTTGCAAGAAATAAATCTTCCTGCCTCAGTGTAGATGTTCAGAATGTGACAGGGAAAGTGGGCTTGCTAGAAAGAACGCATAATGATCACAGGAAGAAAAACTATCACAGCAAACACAGTGACAGTTAAAAATCACCCTAACTGAGGACTCAGACGCTGATTTTTGTTGTAAACTCCTCCTAATACATGAAGAAGATTGACCTTGGTGGAAATTATTCCAGTAAAATAAAAGTGAAAACAGGTAAAAAAAAATACATATGTACATATATATATATATACACATATGTACATATATATATACATATGTACATATATATATATATTTAGTTTGATGTATAAAAAGTTGGACAAAGAATGATATTTGGTCTAATGGAATTTACTCTAGAAAAATAATCCTTTCACAGTGAATCCATCAGTGTTCTTGGAGCCCTGGTTAAAATGTTTCTACTCAAAATATCCTCAAGGTAAAAAAAAAAAGGAAAAAAGGTTTCTGAGGTCAAAACCTCATTAACCTCAATTCATTTGCATGGAGTTGTGCAAAATAGTCTTATGACTTAAAATGTGTTTTGATGGCTACTTTTCTCTTTCCATTTCTAATTGTGTTTATCTGTGTTCTCTTCTACTTATGGCTAACATATGTGAGGAACTCCAAGAAGGTGCATGCTAACAATTTGGGAAAGGAATTCTATTCACTGAGGCAGATGATGTTTTGTGTACAATAGAAAGTTGAGACTGTTTCTGTGCAGAAAAAGAAAAATTAATCATTCTTGAAGGGCACCCAAGATCCTTTTACATTTATAAAAAAATCAGTCTAATTTCGCTTATATAAATACATTGAAAACTAGCTAGTTCTGTGCTGTTTTTCTATTGCGTGAGAGTCTCGGGGAAGGAAGGTTTTATTGTATTCAGTGGATGGGTTTTCACTGGTGTCTTTCTTTTAACGAGAGAAAGGAAATGGCCTCCCGGGGCCGTGAGCCCGGGGTCATGTTCTCTTTCTCGTTTTCTCTCCGTGATTCACCATGTTGTTCTAGGCAAGTCCCACTGTCTGGGTCTCTGCTATCTCGCCTTTACAAAGAAGCCAGATGACATTCTAAGGATCATCTCTCCACAGAGATGGTGAGGACCCAGGAGGTCACGCCTGTGTCCTGTCCACAGAGGCGAACCCGGGGCCTAGCGTTTCGTCACGTTGTAGATCCGGTGAGGAGGGCCAGAATTGTGTGCGGGCACCCACCACCGTGACTTCCCGAGGTGACAGCGGGAGTGTGACAGTGTCTCCCTCGTCAGCGACTGCAGCCCGGAGCCTGGTGGTGAGACCCAGCTCTGAGGGAAGGGGGACCCTGCTGGCTCTCCACAGGGGCCCTGCCAGCGTGGCTCTTGGCATTTGGTCCCCTGAGACATCCTCACAGTATTGGATGGGCGTGTGGACAGAGTAGGTGAGAGGTGACAAGAGGAGTCACGGGCAGCGTGTCCCCAGGGATCCATCTGGAGTCCCCTCTGGAGGGTGGGCATCCGGATTAGTGACCTCAGTCTGTCCGGAGCCTTTGGGTTTCACCTGAGACTTTATTGAGACAGAGCCCACACCTTACCTTTCTCTAGACCAGATCTCGGCCCCTCGTGGTAGACATGGCAAAGACGCGGGGTCCCAGGGAAGACGGGACCCTTCTGTCTGGGAGGTCTCACCCCTTAACTAGGGGGTTACTCCCCACGGGGAGTCAGCCAGGGTGTGCCCTGGCTCTGAAGGCAGGCTGACTGCCCTGCTTCTTGGGGACAGGAGGCAGTGTCCCAGGCTGGAGGACGGTGGGAGGGACAGGCCTCTCCCCGAGCAGCACGTCCCCTTCGCACCTGGGACCCCCAGGCGGGCGCCACTCGCCAACAGACTTCCTCCTCGCCCTCCCCGAGGCCAAGCCAGCTCTGTAAGCATGTTCCGTGACCTCTCCCTCCCCAAGGTCACGTCTGTTTCTTAAGGTGTCGGACAAGTTGGGATGAAAGCTGTCATTATGACAGAATCCCAGGAAATAAAACATTGGGGGCCACGATACACGCTCAGGAAGGGCACGGGTCTGGTTACTGACTCCCTGTGCCGACGGGAGGGGGCAAGGGCAGGTCTGTGAGTCCCGCCCAGAGCGGTTCTTTGACAGTCCAGCTGGCTGGACGGTGTGATAGCCGTCCTTAGACACAGGGCTAAGCTTGCACATCAAGCTGGTTTTCAGAAAAGTTCAGCTGAAGGGCTCACACGTTCCTCATTTAAGCAGAGGAAATGGCCTGTGTTTGCAAAGCGCTGGTCCCGGCCGTGGGACCGGCACCTGGTTTTCCGAAGGTGTGAGACGCAGAATGAAGGAGCGTCCGGTGTCGGCCTCAGCCACCGAGCCTGAGCCCAGAGGCTTAGCTGAGACTCCATCACCACGGAGGCCGGGCGGTGCTCGCCACTCACAGGACGGCCGGTTCTTCCTTTCTAGATTCTTTGACCTGCTCTGTGATTAAGATCTACCCCGTGGGACCTGAAGAAGGAGGAAGTCACCCCCCACCACCAGCATGTGACATCTCTCCCTTCTCATGCCTCCGCCTCCGGCCAGTGTAGTGGTCCCACCGTCGCTGGCGGGCTGGGGGCTACACCTCCCTGTTCTATCTTCCTCCTTCTCACAGCAGAATGGTGACGGGGGACAGCAGGCGCCTTGTGAGGTCTCTGTGTGTGATTTTTAACACAAACGAAACCTGGGCTGCCCCTTGTCCAAGCTCGGCACGGAGCTACGTCCAAGAAACCCTCCCAGCCCTGGCCGGTTGGCTCAGCGGTAGAGCGTCGGCCTGGTGTGCAGGAGTCCCAGGTTCGATTCCCGGACAGGGCACACAGGAGAAGCGCCCATCTGCTTCTCCACCCCTCCTCCTCTCCTTCCTCTCTGTTTCTCTCTTCCCCTCCTGCAGCCGAGGCTCCATTGGAGCAAAGTTGGCCCGGGTGCTGAGGATGGCTCTGTGGCCTCTGCCTCAGGTGCTAGAATGGCTCTGATTGCGGTAGAGCGACGCCCCAGATGGGCAAACATCGCCTTCTGGTGGGCATGCCGGGTGGATCCCGGTCGGGTGCATGCGGGAGTCTGTCTGACTGCCTCCCCGTTTCCAGCTTTGGAAAAATACAAAAAAGAAAAAGAAACCCTCCCGAAGTGACCGAGGCAGCCCAGAATGTCTCGTGTGGGTCGCCAGATCTCAAAGGAAAGAATTCGGACAGATGCTCGACTCCTTCAGAGTTGGAGCACCGGGTGGCATTGAGGCCCCGTCCGCAGGTGAGGTCGTCTCAGGTGGGAAGGGCGCATCCCACCGGCTCCCGTGAAATACTGGTCTCCCCCTCACTTCCTTCCAGACCCTGCACAGAGAGAGGTTTGGGGGAGGAGATGTAGGCAATCAAGATATTCCTTTTATTCACCAAACATTTACTGCAAACCTGCTATGTACCGGGTCATGTCTTAGGGATGGGAATAGGTTAGGGATTACGTTTAAAAATACGAAGAAAAAACCCTCCTCTCAACAAAGCTTATGCTTTACTAAAAAAAAAAAAAAAAGAAGAAGAAGATGAATGATAAATAGAATAACTGAAAGAGGCAGGAAAAGTGATGGGCGGCAGGGAGAGACTGGGTTTAAATTATAGTTAGGGGAAGAGGCAAGGCCTTACCGAGAAGGTCACCTGTGAGCACACTGACAGGGGGAGGGAGGAGCCGTCCTGGTGGCTGGAGAAAGAACACTCTAGGGGAATGAGCACAAAGGCCCTAAGGATAAATGACACGTTTGAGGAGCTGTGAAGCCCTGGCCGTTTGCTCAGTGGATAGAGCATTAGGCGCCGCATGTGAATATCCTGGGCTCAATTTCCCATCAGGGCACACGTGAGAAGTGACCATCTGCTTCTCTCCCCCTCCCTCTCCGCCTTCTGTCTCTTTCCCCTCCTGCAGCCACTGGCTCAATTGATTGGTTTGAGCATTGGCCCCAGGCGCTGAGGATAGCTTGGCTGGTCCGAGTATATCAGCCTCAGGCCCTAAAAATAGCTCGATCATCCTAGCATCAGCCCAAGATGGTGTTGCCAGGTAGATCCCAGTCAGGGTGCATGCGGGAGTCTGTCTCACTATCTCCCTTCCTCTCACTTAAAAAGAAAATAAAGGAAAGAAGAAAGAGAAGCAGTGAAGAGAACAAAACGGCTGGACTGAGGGAACTGAGGTGGAGGATGGTGGAGACAGGAACGGATGGGCTCCGGTGTCATAGAAACAGCAGCAAAAGCAAAACTCGTCCCTCCCCGCAGGTGTGACTGCCCACGACCACAGAGCGTGGAGAAAGATCCCCCACAACTGGCTCGCCCCCCAATATCACAACGATTCCTGTCCCTTAGACAAGGCAGCCGTCCTCACACAGCAGATTTCCCACATCCCTGAGGAACACGGCTCATGGGCACGGCCGCTGGCCGCGGGCTTGTCCACGTCAGAAGCAGCTCTGTCCCCAAACCCCTGCGTGAAACAGACACGTGCTAAAGGCATCCCTGTGGAATGTCCCACTACCGAGAGGGGGACATGAATTCCCTGCGAGTCCTGTTTTGGGGCCAAGTTCACACCAGAGCATCAAAGACGTGTTCGGATAAGAATTGTATGTGGGGTGAGTTTAGGAGAAGGAAGAAAGTAACAGGAGGAAATTACATCTGCCCTGGTCTCGACATCTTCCAGGAAGGAAAAGTCAAAAGCGTCTCAGCCGACAGAGGGCCAGGCAGGCGGGGTGGGGAGTGGGGGTGGGGGGGTGGGGAGGGAGGAACCAGGAGACAGAGCTGGCAGAGACAGCGGTGGTCCCCTGAACTGGGCAGACAGGCTCGGCAGGGAGGACCCTCAGCACCACTGTGGACATGGGTCTCCGAGGGGCCGAGGGGTAATGAGAGCTTTGCGTGTAGGTCCAGCTGTTCTATTATTCCGAGAGCAGGACAATGCTGGCTTCACCCACTAGACAGACAGACAGACAGACACAAACACACACACACACACACCAGCCCTGTGGGCTGGGGAGCATTATCTCTGGGTTTACAGATGGGCTTTGGGCATTCCGAATGTTTGGGTCGTTGTTCACAAGCATTCCCGTTCTTCTCCTCCCAGGCAGCCCCAGGGAGGGGCGTATTCCCACGTACCCCCCCCCCCCTTACATTGGTGCTGGGCTCTGCCACGGGACATACTAGGTGAGCCGATATGAAATGAACACAAGCCTTCAGTGTGCTTGTGCCATCCGGCTTGGCTCCGGTGCACCCAGATCTGCCATCAAAGGAGTGTCCTTTGAGGGGGAGGGTGTCGCCCTCTCCAGCCTGGGCCCCAGATCAAAGCAGGTGCAACAGACCAAGGTTTTACCCAAGACCCAGAGCCAAGCCCAGCTGACCCAGAGCCTGGACCAGATCAGGGCCAACCAGCTCCACTGCTTCGAACGTATAGGTTCATGACAGTACGGGTGAATTCTTGTATTAAGCCGCGGAGTTCGGGGTGGTTTGTTAGGCGGCATTGCCATGGCGACAGCTGACAGATACAGGAAGGTTGTGCTCTTCACCAGCATCGGGGAGAAGTTGGATTCCGAGCTCTCAGAGTTCCCGTCTCCCATGCTTTCTAAATTATGCCACACAGGACAAACAGTATAAAGGGGAACATCAGGACGAATAGGGCAACAGCCCGCTCTGCGCACGGCTGGCTCCTGAAGCTTCCGGAAGGTGGAGACAGAAGAGGAACATTACACAGGAGCTTGTTCAGGGGAAGGGTTTGCTGAGAAACTGTCCCAGATTCAGGCTCCAGAAGACGTACCACATGGGTTTTGGCTCCTTCTACCCACTAAAAAAAAATTAAAAAAAAAATCACACCCATGTGGGTCCCTGTGCCTCATCTGTGAACCTAAAACGCTTCAGTATGTAGATCTATTTGCATCTTGACTTGGCTGAAAACTCCATTTTCAACACTGTAGATAAAAATCCAAGAGCTTAAGTGTGGAAACAGTAACACTTCACAGAAGGGAGGACATTACAGAGCATGGTCAGAGGCGGATTAAGGTCAGTTGAGGCCCCCAGCGCAGAAGAAAATATTGAGCCCCTTGAAGAGAGAGAGAGAGAGAGAGAAAATAAAAATACATGTTAACCATATTTTTAAATAAATAAAAAATGTCATGGCCCTGGCCGGTTGGCTCAGCGGTACAGCGTCGGCCTGGCGTGCGGGGGACCAGGGTTCGATTCCTGGTCAGGGCATATAGGAGAAGCGCCCATTTGCTTCTCCACCCCTTCCCCTCTCCTTCCTCTCTCTCTCCCTCTTCCCCTCCCGCAGCCAAGGCTCCATTGGAGCAAAGATGGCCCAGGCGCTGGGGATGGCTCCTTGGCCTCTGCCCCAGGCGCTAGAGTGGCTCTGGTCGCGGCAGAGCGACGCCCCGGAGGGGCAGAGCATCGCCCCCTGGTGGGCGTGCCGGGTGGATCCCGGTCGGGCGCATGCGGGAGTCTGTCTGACTGTCTCTCCCCGTTTCCAGCTTCAGAAAAATACATAAATAAATAAATAAATAAATAAATAATGTCATGTACTATTAATGTTAAAATTGTACCTAGGAAACCAAACTTGGTGTCGTTAAAAAAAAGCGTCAAGTTGGGGTGTCACAGGACCCTTCAGAAGTCGGGATGTCGGGGCCCAGGGCGCACGCCCGGTGCGCCCGCCGTTAAATCCGCCTCTGAGCATGGTGAGCACACGGGATCTGTCTGTCTTGTCACCTGGAGCCATGGTGGACGGAGCTCAAGCCCTGAGCCCGCTCCGTGGTGGGTGTGGTGGGGGGTGGACAGGCGTGGAGGTGGGCAGTCACCGGTGAGTGAGTGAGTGTTTATGACTCTGCGTGTTTACATTTCTATGACTTGGGTGCCTCTCCTCTCCCCTCTGCTTATGACAGAAGTTAAGGACACACCGTGAATTAAATCAGAGGATAGAGGGAAGTGCTTAGTCAGCAGAAACTAGGTGACAAAGGAAGTCTTCAAGGTCGGCAAGGGATTGGGGGTTGGGGATGGAGGACAGTAAGTATCAAGTTTCCATTCTATCCCTTCAAGATTAAGAATTTATTGTTATAAGCAAACATACAAAACTACTTTTTTCTTTTTTTAACATAAAGCTCTTGAACCATGGTAGAAAAACAGATATGCCCCTTAATTGTTACTTTGATTTTTTATTTTTTTATTTCCATTGGGAAATGCTGTACCCATGCTTGGAAGCATCCTACGATTTTTTTTAAAGGGTTTCCCATCTGAGAAAGACATTTAAAAAATCCTCCTGTGCCCCACAGTCTCTGGGTCTCTACCGCTAATAAGTCGCGGTTTCTGGAAGTGCAGTCTGAGGAGTCGTCCTAACAGCCACGGAGTCCCGAGCCACCTGCGTTTTGCAGACGAGGCTCAGGGAAGTGACTGGCCCCAAGGTCCACCTGGTCAGCGGTGGGGCTCGGGGCTGGACCCCGGTGTGCTCAGGCCCGCGATTCCCTGCGTTTTCCCACAACTCCAGACTGCCTCCGGCCAGGCTGTCTCCCCCTCGCTGAGTCCAGGAATGAGCAGGAGACGCTCTGACCGTGACCTTCGAGGAAGGACAGGGAAGCCCCGCGGGTGAAGGCAGGTTTAAGGTATGATCAGGACCCTCTCCTTCTGTTACCAGCTTGGGGTTCTTTTGCCAGCTGTCTAGTGGAGGGGGTTGTGTGTGAGACTCAGTCACTTTCCTTTTCAGTGAGAAATTGAACGAAAACCGTGGTGTTGAGAGAGAGGACTGTCTGGGTCGAGAAGTCACACCATAGTGACACCAGGCTGGAGGCTGTACTTGTTCCCTCTCTGCCTTCCACTGAGAGAGTTACTGGTGACTTAGCTACAGTGTCATGAACGTCTTTTTTTCAGACAGAGCCCTGGCTGTTTCAACTTTGAAGGGGGAACTTGATGCTCCTGGTAATGTATCTTTCCTCCCAGGATGCCAATGTCAACAGCAGCTGTGTTGACTCATCAGAGACTTGGCGAAGGAGTCATGGTCAAAACTGAAAACATCTTCGCATTTTCTCTAACAACTTCTGACACCACCTTTTTTTTAATTCATGTAATTATAACTTATGATTGATCAATCAAAGTTCAAGGATTATTATTATTATTATTATTGCAAAAGAGATATACAAAGAAACAGACAGAAAAGGAGAGAGATGAGAAGTATCAACTCGTAGTTGCGGCACTTTAGTTGTTCAATGGTTGCTTTCTCATATGTGCCTTGACTGGGGGGCTGCAGCTAAGCCAGCGACCTTAGGCTCAAGCCAGCGACCCCAGGGTTTCAAACCTGGGACCTCAGTGTCCCAAGTTGATGCCTTATCCACTGCGGTGGTGACTGGTCAGGCGAGGGATTATTCTTGATGATTCTTTTCCCTCCGTCCTGAGGTCCAGAGCATCGCTGCGCCCTCTCTGTGATCTCCAGAACTGCCTCCGTCTTCTCTTCTCTCCGTGGCTGAGGCTACCTCTGTGGTCCCTGCTGCCATCAGCTTCCCCTCGGTGAACTGGGACGCTGGCCATAGTGATGCCAGAACGGTAGGTTCTGGCCGGGACTGTGTCCCCAACCTAGATGTACGATGGCCCCCTAAAAGCCACCTTCTGCACTGGGGACTCCAATTTCAGGCCAAACCCTGTGTGTGGTCTTCCAGCTTAAACACAAGCCATCCCATGGCTTTGCGCAGCAGACCTGGTCCTGGTGGGGGAGCTGCCCCCTCCCCGCTGTTTGGGGACAATCGGGGCCCCGCCGTTGTCTGGAGGGAGCTGTGGTGGAGGACATAGGCACCTCCAGGCATCCACGTCCTCCCCCATAAGCACAGCCTCTGTTTCGAGGGCTCTTGGGGGAAACACGGCTTCGGCCGTCTCCCCCACTCTGCCCGGTGCCTTGCGACTGGACACCTTCCCTCTACCAGCACCACAGCCTGGACCCGCTCTGCGTCCACCCGGAACCGCCCAGCACCGCCCCCCCCCCCCTCCGAAGGAAAACGGGACACTGGGGAGCGGGTCCTCTTCCTGCCCGCTGCCGCTGCTGCTGCTGAAAGAAGCCATGATGGTTCCGGGCACATTGGCCCCTTGCCCTGTCTGGCCACCTCAATGCCCAGCAGCTCGGTCCGTTGTGACCAGAACAACAACATCCGCACGAAGAATAAAATCCAGGCTCGCCCGCATCCCAGAGACCCCGCAGGGCCTGGACCCGCCCCTCCCGCCGTCCTTCCCGTTCAACCCGGACAGCGACCCGGGGCAGCCACCCCTGAGCCCTCCCGCTCTGTCTCCTTTACAGCAAAGATCACGGCCCCTCGTTACCTCGCTTGTGTCCGTCTCCCCGGCCGGAGTGGGGTGCAGCACGCCTCGTCCATGGCCTCGTCCAGAGCCTGGCACAAAGCACAGGCTGGACACGCAGCCGCACGGTGGGCGTGTCCTCCGCTGGGCGGTGACACGTGAAGCTGGGTCGTGCCCCAAACCGTACAACACCCAGTGCCGGGGTGGGAGGGACCCCCTCTCAGTCACAACTTACCTGCAGACGACACAAGGGAGGCCCAAAGGAATTGTGTCACATGTTAGACAGACAGGCAGAGAGGGACGAAACACTTCCTCCTCATGTTGCTGTTATTATCCGTCTTCTTTGACTAGAGGATAAGCTCTATGGTGGGAAGACTCTGTCTGGGGTCTATTCCCCCACTATGTCCTCCGTGCTTAGAACCTGAGCTGGTGAGTAGTCGGGATCCCTCCAGTGTCTGCAGACATCGGACAGAGGTCGGCCCGAGCAACGCCGCTCACGGACGCAGGGCTCTGAGGACGCAGAGAAAGCCAATGAGGTGCGTCCACCAAACTGCCGCCGGGGAAGCCTGCAGTCCAGCGGGGGCCACGGGGACCCAGGCCGGCAGACGGCTGGCCTCCACCCTGTCCCTCCCACGCCCCCTGCCGGAGAGGAGAGCTCCCCCTTCCACACGAGGCTCCCCCTTCACACGCTGAAGCAGGCACTGCGCGTGCCTCAGCCAGACCCCTCAGACCGTCTGTCACCTCGGAGGTCCTGGGGTCGCAGGCCCAGGCCTGTCCCACCGTTAGCACAGGCTTCTGCTGGTCCTGCCGTGGGAAAGGTCCACCTCCAAGCCACGTGCTGGCCGGACAGCAGGAAGGGGAGAGGAGGGTGACAAGCAAACGTTGAGCTCGCCTTTCTCTTCACTGACTGCTTCTCTTCCCTGCCTCTCCACACAAGGGCGCGTTTCAGGGGAGGGCTTGTGCCTCCAGTGACCAGTGGCCGGGCCCCTGGGCCCCTTCCTTCCAGAAGACCACACATGACCAGGGAGGGGACCTGAGGCCTGGGCAGCCTCGAGGAAGACTGGCCCAGCCTGTTTTAGTTAGGAGCATTGTCCTTACCTGCCAGGATAACCGTTCACACTTCTGGAAAATTCTACGGCATTGTCCTTACCTGCCAGGATAACCGTTCACACTTCTGGAAAATTCTACGGCCTGCCTTGCGAGACTTCACACTGTGATTTGGCTTAGATGGACAGAATTAATGTTTAAATGCGGTCATCAGCTCTCCATTTCTTACTGATCTGGATTAATTAAGCCAAGCCTGAGCTCACAACGCTCAAGCGTTCAACTTCCTTAGGGGGGGCGGGGGGAGAAAAAAACTGTCATCAACCAAACGTGTGCCCGCTGTGCCCACCCTGACCACCTCTGGCTCCAGGGGTGCTCTCTCTGAACTGTGGGAAACACAGGCCGGTGGTGCCGCCGCGGCCTGGCCCTCTCTGTGTGGGTGCCCGCTGCCAGGAAGCAGTGGGTGGATGGGACGCCTGGGGCAGAGGGAGGCCCCGGGGCTGAGTCACCCCACTCGCTGTCCCTTTGCCACAGACATTCGGCTTTTGTTCCTGGCCCTGGATGGAGCCAGCCTCTCCCTCCCACACATGCCTCTGTCCCTCCAGAATCCTGACAGTCCGCACGGCCAGACATGTGTTCCTAGTTGTTCAACCATGTCCCCCCCACCCCGGGAAGCGAGTGGAACTTCCCAGTGGGGGTTGAAACCACAAGCTAAGGACTGCTGACCTCAGGGGAAGCTGCTTCTGCTTTTGAAGAGTCTCAGAGTATGGAAGTATTTATAGTTTGGCATGTGGATGAGGAGCGGAGAAGTCTTCTGGGGACGTGATGGGCTCCTCCGTTAATTCTGGGAATCAGACAGCGTTTCCTCAGCTTCTCTATGGAAGACTCCCAAAAGCTGCAGCACGGGGACAGCGGGACCCGGATTAGTTGCCCGAGTGCCAGGGGAGGGAGAGCGTTAAGGGGCAGCAGACTCAGAGGCTTTGCCTTGGATGCCAGGGGCTGCCATGAGTCCCCTCCGTGAGTCTTGGGAACCTGGGGCGACAGCCTCAGCTCACAGCCCTCAGGTGTGAAGCTCATGCTTACCCACGCCCCGTGCTGGACCCTGGTCGCTTCTGAGACATCACAGACCAGCAGTGCCCTCTCTGTGGGTTGCCTAAAACCCTCCGGTGGGCCTTCCCGCTCAGAGCCTCTCTCCTCGCCATGCTGTAGAGCAGGGGTCCCCAAACTTTTTACACAGGGGGCCAGTTCACTGTCCCTCAGACCGTTGGAGGGCCGGACTATAAAAAAAACTATGAACAAATCCCTATGCACACTGCACATATCTTATTTTAAAGTAAAAAAACAAAACGGGAACAAATACAATATTTAAAATAAAGAACAAGTAAATTTAAATCAACAAACTGACCAGTATTTCAATGGGAACTATGCTCCTCTCACTGACCACCAATGAAAGAGGTGCAGTGGGGGCCGGATAAATGGCCTCAGGGGGCCGCATGCGGCCCGCGGGCCGTAGTTTGGGGACCCCTGCTGTAGAGGGATAAATGGCCTCGGGGGCCGCATGGGGCCCGCGGGCCTTAGTTTGGGGACCCCTGCTGTAGAGGATGCTGCTGTGTTACTAAGGAAAGTGCAGACCAATGCAGGTTCGACCAGGGTGCAGCATCTGCCCAGGGCACACTGGGTGGCCCGGTGAGAAATGCTAGCTCAAGCAGGCAGGAACTTTGAGTCCACAGAGCCCGGGTAGGGGTCAGTGGACTTCCCCAACACCAAGGAATGAGGGAGGCACATGGGGGAATGGGCAGACTTTTCTAGAGAGGGTTCTAAGTGAAGTGGCCACTCTTCCCAAGGCCAGATTCCAGCCGTCCCTCCTGCTCCTTACGAAGCAAGCCCTGGGCGCGGTGACCTGACCTGCCATGCACAACCGCCCACCGCGTCCGTCTCCTGGGATGAGGACGGGGCGGCTCTTCCCGAGTGCGTGCACTGTTCACCCGGCTTGTGACAAGGACCCTCGCGAGCTACTGGTGTCACCAGCATCCGCCCAGCATGGGAACTGGAGCGTGGGGCCGATGTGCTGCTCACCGGAGTACGCATGTCCGGGTGGCAATGGGGCCGAGAGGCGTGGGAGGCGGTGTCGGCAGGGTTCGGGGACCCCGGGAGGAGACTGCTGCACAGGGACACCTGGCTGGAGCTGGGTCTCATGGACGGGGGTCGGCGATAGGGGGAGAAGCTCAGTCCTCGTCCTGTTTGCTGTCTGCCTTCCTGACCCAAAGGCAGATTGAGGGCGGTTGAGGCCACGGGCGTAGAAGAAAATATTGTGCTCCTTAAAAAAAAGAGACAGGGCCTGACCAGGCGGTGGCGCAGTGGATAGAGCTTCGGACTGGGATGTGGAGGACCCAGGTTCGAGACCCCGAGGTTGCCAGCGTGAGCGCGGGCTCATCTGGTTTGAGCAAAACCTCACCAGCTTGAACCCAAGGTCGCTGGCTCCAGCAAGGGGTTGCTCGGTCTGCTGAAGGCCCACGGTCAAGGCACATGTGAGAAAGCAATCAATGAACAACTAAGGTGTTGCAACGCGCAATGAAAAACTAATGATTGATGTTTCTCATCTCTCTTCGTTCCTGTCTGTCTGTCCCTGTCTATCCCTCTCTCTGACTCACTCTCCGTCTCCGTAAAATAAATAAATAAATAAATAGAGACAGGGAAAATAAAAATACATGTTAACCATATTTTTAAATAAATAAAAAATATTTTGTATTATTAATGTTAAAAGTGCACCTTTGAAACCAAATTTGGTGTCATTAGAAAAAAGTGTCAAGTTGGGGTTTTGTGGGGCCCTTCAGAAGTCGGGGCCCAGGGTGCAAGCCCAGTGCTCCCGCCGTTCAATCTGCCTCTGTCCTGACCTCTCAGCTTCTGAGACTGGCTCTCCCTGTGCTCCCACCACCACCCCGTCAGTGCACGCCCTCTCTGAAGCTCCAGCCTCCTCCCTCCCTGTCCCATAGGACCCTAGTCAGTGTCCTGGAGCCCCCTTGTCATGGACATACTTGCTGACTGAAGACAACCCACAGTTATCCTCTCAGAATTCTGCAGACCAGAAGCCCAGAGCAGCACCCTGGAGCTAAGTCGAGTCAGGGTGACAGCAGGTCTACGTCCCTATGGGGACTCTGGGGCAGAATCTGCTTTTCCCATTGTCCAGGGCCTGGTGACTACCACAGTCTTTGGCTCGTGGCCACGTCCCTCCAAACTTCCCCTGGGGTCACGCTGTCCTCTTGTCATCTGGTGTCACGTCGGCCTCTGTCTCCTCTTGACTGTGAGTGCACACACGTGATTGCACTTGGGGCCCACCTGCACAACGCGGGGTGATCTCCCCATGGCAGGGTTCCTAATTCAACCGCACCCACAGACCCTTCACAAACTAACAACCACAGGTCCCAGAGACTGGGACACGGATAACTTTTGGGGAGCCATTTTTCAGCTTACCTCAAATCCCAGATCTATCGTTTCACCCTTGACCTTTTATACTGAACGGTGGGACTCAATTTCTAGCGGCCCACCCACCGGCCAAGGTCGGGGAGAGGCGGATCTTCATCCGCCGCAGGCCACGCCCTCTGCGCAGTCACGTCAGGTGCGTCATTCTGGGGCCTGGGACCCCAGCGACACAGGTGGGCCAGGCCCAGGGGTGAGGAGGGACTGGGCCCCCGGAAAGGTTGGGGCGGCCTCCCAGACGACCCCGGCATCTGGCGTGCCTGCTTGATCCGCACACCTGTCCATTGGCTTTGCTTTTCCTCGTGGCGGGAACAGGCTGTAGGCTCTGTTCCATCCTGAGTGTCCGTTGTGGAATCATGTCCTTGCTCTGAGCCATCTAGAGGGAGCGCCTCTCTCCAAGGGCGGTGACACCCTTGATATAAGACACAGCAAAGGCACCGCACAAACAGAAGACCGGTGGCAGCGATCAGGAAGTAATCAATCACCGACTCGCAGGATGGGGCCTGTGTCAGGAGGGACCGGTAAGATGTCACACGTCACGGTGGGCCTCCGGCACAACTGGCCTCGCAGGCTCTGTGGGAAGACGCCCCCCCCCCCTCGATGGCGGGGCCCTCTCCAGGGGCGCTCAGCACAGGTGTCTCCAATGTAGGCGCTGGGGAACATCTGGACATCAGCTCTGCTGGCTCAGACCCTGGCCAGGAAATGAAGTCTTCTGCAGGGAAGGGGTTTGTGCACAAGAACCGGGTCGTGGGAGAGGCCCCGGAGCGGCAGACGGGCTTGCGTGAGACCTGATGACGGGCTCTGTGAACTCTGGGGGGTTTAGCCGGAGGAAACCGCAGCTGCCTTGGACAGCCTCAGGACACCGTCTGGATTTACAGGACGAAGGCAGGCCAAGGAAGCCGTGGTGTCACGTCCCTGGTGTCATCAGACCCACCCGTTTCTCCTTTTAGCAAGAATCCAAGGTTGCTCCCAAACGGAAATGGGACATTCCTTCCCTTGCACCTCATTTTGCTTGTTCGCGGAACCCCGCATCCACGTGCGCAAGAGCGAGACGCTGGTTGCCAGACTTCCTGGTCTCCGAGTCCCTGGTTCTCAGCGAACAGGACGCGCCACAAGCGAGCTCCTCGCGGGGAAAAGTCACTGAATCCACGGGCTCGAAAAGCAGTCGTCATTAGCACACACGCTTTTGGTTCCTGTAGCGCTTTGAGGAAGACACTCCGGTCCTTCCGCGGAGGGCCTCTGTGCGCCCAGCCACGTGCGTGGCCGGCAGCGTTTGGGCCCCTGGCATTCCAACCTCTCTCCCCCGCGTGGCGGGACCCAGCGATGATCCGCAGAGACTGGACAACCAATTCTGCGATCTACTTTAAAACCTGAGAGCATACCAGGAAGGGTCTGTCCTTCTTTCAAGGAAAGTTCTACTTTATTTTGTTTATTTCTCTCTGATTTAATTTTTCAGGATCCTAAAATAAATCTAAGTGTTGAGTCAACACAGCTCGTTTCTGGAGGGTGGACCCCCGGGGAGGACTCAGCGAGTGCCCCTCCTGCAGTTACCATAGGACGACGGCAAAGACTAAGGAAGGGAATTGCCCCCCACGACTTCGCCGGTGGGACCACGGCGGGCAGCAGGACCGTCCCCACAGAAAGTCCTGGCTGGGTAGCCAAGTTCAAGCCAGTACTGGAACAAACCGGAGGCGCTTTTGATAAGTGGTTGTAGCCAAGGGAAGAAGCCCATCAGTGTGGGTGGGGAGGGAGAAGGCTTCCTGCTATTTCAAAGGGATACCTGTTTCAGTTGGCTGCACTTTCTAGGGTTGGCTAGACCGCCGCGCCGGAGGCTGGGACCTGGCTCCCCTCGTCGTTAAGAACCAGGGAAGCTCTAAGTTCTGTAAGGACACCCGGGAGGCTGTGGCCTGTGGCCACGCACATTCACAGGAGACGGCTGGCTCACGCCTTCTCCTTCTCAGCCACAAAGCTGCTCCTTCAGTTTCCTTTCAGAGAACTCTGGGAAAGGTCTGGAAGGGGGTTCTTCGGGTCTGCGACCCCCACCGCTGCCCCTTGTCCTCCCCGTCTCGGGGACAGTAGTCGGTGGCTTGGCGCTGAACACCACCTCCCCTGCAGTTGGTGGGTCTCCATCTAGAGGTGGCTCGCAACCTCAGTGACCACTGGAATCTTCCGGGGAGTTTAAAACACTCGAGGCCTGGGCCGCACCCCAGCACTTCTGGTTTCCTTGGTCTGGCATGAGGCCTGGGTGTGAGACCTCAGGTGGACACTGGGTCCTGGGACTCTCCGTCTACGGGCCTGGGTTTTGCCCTCACACCGATAGAATATTTGAGTAAAGATGAGGCCTTAGTGTGTTCAGGTTGTTAAAACAAAAATACCCTTGATTGCAAAGGGTCTTAAACCTCAGACGTTTATTTCTCACGGTTTTGGAGACTGGAAATCTGGGATCTAGAAGCAGGCAGATTCGGTCGGTGTCTGGTGATGGCCCACTTCCTGGTTCAGAGCCGGCCACCCTGTCACCGTGTCCTCACGCGGTGGACGGGGCCAGGAGCTCTCTGAGGTCCCACTAATCCCACTGATGAGGGCTCCACCCTCATGACCTGCCCATCTTCTACTACCAGCCCCTCAGGGGTCAGGACTTCCACACAGGAACTTGAAGGGGGGTCAGGGACACAGACATCCAGTCCATAACCCATGGGCTCCCTGAGTGTCCCTGAGACGTTGTCAGGACCGACAGGTGCTTGACCGAGACAGGAAGGGAAGTAAGTGAGTGGCATCGATAAACAGAAAATGGCCCTAAAGATACCTCTGTGGGGTAAGAAGCTGATACGTGTTCAGGAGCCTTATTTACGAAAAGCAACGTAGGCCCTGGCAGGGCGGCTCAGCGGATAAAGCGTTGTCCCAGCGCCGAGGTCACGGGTTCTATCCCTGGTCCGGGCACGTGTCAGAAGCAGTCAGTGAGTGCACAACTACATGCAACAGCTCAGTGGAACAGCGAGTTGATGCTTCTCTCTGTTTCTCTCCCTTCCTCTCTCTTTCTCTCCTTTTCTTTCTCTCAAATCAATGGAAAAATTCAAGAAGAAAATGAAAAGCAAAGTACCACGAGGCCTGCAGAAGCAAGCCCAGGGTGGGGCGGGCCCTGGAGGGGGCGGTCCCAACCCTCAGCTCTGCGAGCTGCTGCAGACCCAGCCTGGCCTGAATGAGGGAACGGCACTGTGCTCAGTGGAGTTGGGTGCCCCATAGACCTGATGGAGCTGGAGCACACACTGCACAGGGAGGGGTGTTTCTAGAACATTCCATTTGCATGCAAGGGTGTAAAACAACATGTGAGATCCTGCCCCGTCTCTGTGAAAAGCTGCACACGCACCCACAGAGAAGCGTGTCTCTGTCGTCCAGCAAGAGAGTGGACGATGGTTTCCACTGAGCCGTGGGTCCTCCAGCCTGGGTGCGCGGTCACAGGACCAGCAGCACCGCTGCCGAACAAGGCTGAGCAGCCATGTCAAGGTTGCGACTCGCCCAGACCCAGTGTGTGCACACGGCCGGAGTCACGCGACCAAAAGTCCAGAGAAAACTGACGTAAACCGCCTTGCAGACTGCTGTGAGCTTGCTCCTCGTGCGGGGGAACAGTCTCTCTTCTATGGAGTCTTTCGGGGAGGGGGGGGCATTTTGTGTGCAAAATGCAGTCTATCACCCAGAGCGAAGCCCCCGATGAGGGAGGCTAGACAGGCCGGTGAATACCGTGGGCCACACAAGGAGGACGGCCGGCACGGCCCAGCCTGCCCCTGGGCGGCGCACTGACGGCTGCAGGGCGTGCGCAGCGATGCATGCGCACCGGGAGCCCCGCCCGGTCCCCTGCCACCGGCAGGCGCTTCCACGTGCTGCCTTCCACAGTCGGAGAAGCCTGCGGAGTCTGGTGCAGAGGTTTGGGGTTTTATCTTCTGCTGAGACGCAGACGTGATCCCTGTCAGAGAAACACCAGAGGCCGTTCCGATAAAGGTCCCCCCCACCCGCCCCAGAGAAAGCAGAAAAGATCTCTGAGAATTGCACACAATGCTGACGAGGCCAGTGCCGTCCGCGGGCACACGGCAGGCCTGCCACACACGCTGGCCTGTCCCCTCAGCCGCCTCAGGAGGACCCGCACGGGCATCCACGCTGCCTTGCACCTTCTGCAAATGAACGGAGGGTTGCTTCCTCTCCCATTTTACTCTTCTCCGGCTGTAAGCGCGCTCTGCGCACATGGCTTTGCTTAGTGGGCACACACATGTTCCAAACTCAGTATCAGCCGCGGCTTTTGATTGTCTTTTTCTTTTATGAGGCTGGACAAATCTCAGTGTCCGGCCTGGAGATGGCTGGTCTTTGTTATTCTGGTGGAGCTGGCTAAGGGTGGGGAAGGGGTGGAGAGGGCAGTCTTCTGACTGCTGGCTCTCGGGTGGCAGGCTGGCCCCAGACCCAGTCTCTCTCTCTCTCTCTGTCTCTCTCTCGTCCCCATCTTCCCTTGGCTCAGGCCCTCCTCTGCTCTCGGAGGCCTCCGCAGACGTACCCCCACATGAGCAGCTGAAGAATGGCGCCATCTGTGTGAGAGTGTGCGTCCCTGCTTCTTAGAGACAAACGACAGACTCCAGAATATTTCACACGAAGATGGTGCTGACGCGGAGGGGATTCCACAGCGCACCCAGGATTCGAACCCCCGGGTGAGGAGGGACCTTCTGGTGGCATCTCCGGAGAGTGTGCCTCGGAAAGGTTCGCTGAGCTTCAGGGTGATTCCTTCCCAAGGAGGGTAAACAAAGCTCACCACCTGTTCGACCCGCTTCTCTCTGACGGAGATAAAATCATTAAATACAGTTCATTTCTTTTCTTTTCTTTTTCTTCTTCTTCTCTCTCTTTTTATTTTATTTAATTTTTATTTTTTCTTAGCTACAAAGAGACAGAGACAGACGGGAAGGGAGAGAAATGAAAAGCATCAATTATTTGTTGCCGCACCTTAGTTGACTGGTATCTTTCTTATCCGTGCCTTGACTGGTGGGCTGCAGCCAAGCCAGTGACCCCTTGCTCAAGCCAGCGACTTTGGGCTCAAGCCAGCGACTATGGGGTCATGTCTACGATCCCACGCTCAAGCCACCAACCCCGCACTCAAGCCAGATGAGCCCACGCTCAAGCCAGCAACCTTGGAGTTTCGAACCTGGGTCCTCAGCGTCCCAGGCCGACGCTCTATCCACTGGGCCACCGTCTGGTCAGGTTTGCGTTTTATTAGTTTGTTTATTTATTTAGAGAAACAATAACTTCTGGGTGGGCTGCATTTTTCCAATATGAGAAGAAAAAGGCAGGCAAGTTGTGGACTGGTCACTCAATCCAAGATCAGTAAAAAGATTCTTTGCAGGGATGACACCTAAGAGCAAATGAGGAAGGAGAATGACGCCATGTATGCCAGAATGTGTGGATGCCAGGCTCCGGGGCCACTGTGAGGGCTCATCACGGTTGTCTCTAAGTAACGTATCCTGACCTGTGCGCACGTACCTGCAATTAACTTGAAGAGCATGCTGATTAAAACCTGCAGGGTGTCAGAGGAACTCGATCCGCAAGCTGATAACTAGAGGACACGCAAGGCAATTGCGCGGTCACGCATGGCCAAACGATATAATTAACTCCACACTGGATAGTCTGCCTCAGTCATTCTTCATTAGAAAGCACTTCCCTGTGCCAGGCAGGGTGTTGGGCACTGATGGGCACTGTCACGGGGAGGATGCCGTGAATGTGACCTGGCCAGCGTTCTCGAATGCAGGTGTGGACATTCTCCCTTTCTGTTGCCAATGACTTGCTCAGAACACCATCTTTCCTGTTGCTCACTTGATAGCCCCTCACTCCCCCAATTTATCCCGAAATTCAGTCCAAAGATGCTTCGCGCTTCAGTCCAAAGGTTCAGGGGAAAACTACTTTCTCACGAGCGGGATCACTGGGAGCAGACGCCACTCCACTGACAGCTGACATCACCAGTCCATGGCCGCCAGCATGACCCTCTCTCTGATCCAGGTTCATTCATTCAAAAAACATTAGTGAGCGCTGACCCTGTCTTCGTTCTGGGGTACAGCAATGGGATAATATATATATATAAATATATATATATAATATATATATATAATATATATATATACACACACACACACACATATACACATACATACATATATATATGACAAAAAAATCCTTGCTCCCTCTTTTTAGCAATAGAAATGGGCAAAGAATAAAAGACATCATTAAATTACTTCTAGTTAAATCACGAATAGACAATATTAAGGAGGACAAACACAATGGGAAAGGGATACATGAAGGGTCGGAGGGGAAGCGTTGAAGCTTCTTAAAATAAGGGCATAAAGGAAATGAAGGGGCTCCTCCTGCAAATAGAGCTGAGAAGAAAACATTCTGGGCAGATGGAACAGCCCGTGCAAAGGTCCTGAGGCAGCAGTGAGAATGGCTTCATGTAGGATGAGAAGCAGGCTGGCGTGGTTGAAGGGAACCGATTATGGAAGCAGAGGGGCAATGAGAATAGTGTGGTTGCTGTTGCTGACGCTCACATCCTCAGCTTTGGGCTGGAAAGCAGAGGCATTGTGACAGAGCAGCAGAAGCATGGGAGCTGCCAGCTTCACCCAGCATCCTTCCCCACGGCCAATCCATGCCTTCATGCCTGATGGGATCCTCTCCCAAACCTCCACTTCCTTGCTGGTAAATTAAAAAATATATATATAAATATATCCTTTAAGCCATTTATCATTATTTTGGCCTTATAAAAAGGCAGGTGTAAAGTTCAGCTGGATTGCATAATTTGCATAACTAATAAGGAGTAGAAGAGGGTTTTGAATCGAGTTCAGATTATGGTCTTTCTAACTCACTAGTCTCCTCCTACTCTGAAGAAGGTCACAGTCCGGGAAGCAGACGACACACATAGACAGGCACTGTGTAAAAATAAAAAATGAAAACTCAATAAAACCCTCTGCCCTCCTAGGCAGAGGTCTTCACAACCTTCTCCAGAACCTGAAGCTGAACAACTGGGCCAGGAAAGCTTCAGTGAAGGGGTAGCGCACGAAAGAAAAACCTCAAAGAACCAGGCCAGAACGCCCTCTTCTCACCACTCCTATTGAAAATGGTGTCGAAGGTCTTAGCCATTGCAATAAGCCAAGAAAAAGAAATAAAAGGCTGAAGGAAAAGAACGCATTCAAGTGGAATGGCCTCCTCAGAACTGTCCCATCAGCAGCAGAGATAGAGGAAGAGAGAGCGTTTGCCCACCCACTCCCACCCCACCCCCATTTGCTCATAGTGATCTCCAGTGGACCCTCCCGTGCCCCCTCCCCTTTTAGAGCCTGATCTGCGTAAAGCCAAGCAAACTCCCAAAGCGTGGAGGAAAGCCTCAGGAAGAGAAGAGGGCACAAGTGCTAGAAGTGGGAAGAAGTCAGCATGCCAGCAAGTGCCCCCAGCTCTAGGTGGGCGGAGAGGACAGAAGCCATTGCCACTGTGTTTCTTGCAGACAGGAATAAGGCAAACTTGCACCTCTCACCACTGAGGGATACTGCACTCGGTGTTCTATCACTCCCTAAAATAAAGTAAAAATAGAAAGTGTGAGTGTTAGAATGGAGTACTACAAACAGCCCCATTATTAGACATCCCAGGGACATCGTATGGTAAAAACACTTTTCTTAAAGATGCACTTTCTATTTGTGGTGAAATAAATGGAGCCCCCGACCCCCAAGGACCTGAATTGAGTGAAAGGTGGCAGAACTAACTCAGACGTGTATTTAAGTCAAGCCCTGGCAGTGGTCTGAAAGTGGGTGGATGGGAAAACAATTTCAGAGCGGGTCTGGCTGTCCTTACACTGAACGGCATCATGGCGGATGTACTCTTGAGGGTGGAACGAGGGTTGCTGTCCCTCAGTTGGTCTCGGTCCCCCGGCATCTCATTTGCTAATCTCAAGGCATATGAGCACCTCACTGCACCAGGGCGGGGGGGACCCATGTGTTTAATGACAGCTATTTCTCCAGCCGTAGCCCCTCTCTCTTATGAACTACTCAGCCTTAATGGCTATGTTGAATGAACCCACTTGGGAAAAAAAGTGGGATAGCCATTCGTGAGGCACGCAGATATGATCCACCCTATTTATTTATCTCTGTAGGGTCATTAGAGGCTAGTCCTGGCCAATATGATTCCAGGTGTCGGTCAAGGACCGAGGACATGTGGACATTTTGTCTCTCTGGGGGAGGCTGAAGGCAGACAGGATGTAGACTCAGTGTTGAAGGGAAAGAACTCGGGACCAGATATCTGGAATTCAAGGAGAACGTGTGTGTGTGTGTGTGTGTGTGTGTGTGTGTGTGTCTGTTTAGAGGAGGAGGAGGAGTAAATCAGAGGAAACTGGCCCTTAGGGAAATGGCAGAGATATTGCAGGGAAATATCACTGGCGTTTTTGTTCTAAGGGGTGCGCTGCCGCTCTCTCCTCTCCTTTCAAGAAAGGGAAATGTCTTCAGAAAGCTTCACGGTTGATGGCAGACCTGCGGCACCTGTGAGGACCGTCCGGGGCTGTGCTGCGACCGTTAAAGCCGGAGAAACCGCGGCTGGTTGGAACATAAAGCTTGCGCAAAACTTGGGGACCCTTGGCTCCAATGCCTCCCATTGGGATGTCTGCTTCCAATGAGTCAACCGCTTTTCGGCGGAGCAGAAGAGAATGTATCACTTGGCAGACACCGAAAGCAGCTGCTTACTATCATCATTAATTTTTCAATACATACGTATTAAGCAACACGATATATATCACTCTGCGGGGTTCCTGGGAAGATGGGGTATCCTAGAGACGGTATTTACACAAAGAATGACTCACGGCAGAGCTGCGTGGGCTGCAGCCCGCCCTTCTCCGTGCTACTGGCTTGGAACCTTCTGGTCTGAGGACAACCGAGAGGTGCCGCGCGCTCCCCAGGGACATGGCCAGGGTCTGGCCGTCTGCCTGGGGCTGGACAGAAAAAGAAAAAATATCCACGAGAGGTGATTGGGGGATACACCTTAATTTCTTTGAGATTCAAGGGAGAAAGGAGATTTCCTCTAAGGGTGTGTCTGTCCTGGGCGGAGGGCAGGCTGTGGTGAAGGCTACCACTTCCCCAGGAAAATGTAGTCCCTGGAGAAGGCTCCCATCATTAAAATGCAGGACGTTTTCTATTCCTGGCCGGAGGGCTGTTTAGAGTCCACCACGTGGGGTGCTTACTGCATGACCGTAAGCAGGACTGGGCACCACACCACACCACACCGGCTGCCGAGTAGGTTGGGCGTGAATGGCCCCCCAGCCGAATGGAGTAAACGTGGCGATTGCTTAGTTAATGTCCCGTTTTCCCCCACGCAGAGGCTTCTCAGGAGCAAAAAGCTGGGTTGTTCTGGGTGGTTCTGGGCTGGTAATACAGAAATGGATACATGAGGAAGAAATGTTCAGGGACAGGCAGTTCACTGACCTGATCAGGTAAATTCCAGGCACAAACAGGGTTGTAGAGCAGCAGAGGTCACTGTGAATCTGGAGGTCAAGTATAGACCTCCAGATATAATGTGACACTTTCTATACCACACAGAAGAGCCTCTAAGGTGTGTACAGCTCCCCCAGGGCCTCCTGCTGGTTACCCATTCTCTCTCCACGCCAGGTACAGACATGTGCTGGTCATGCTGTAGAGCCTTCTGCCACGTGGGTGGCCAAAATGTTGAGATTTTAGGCTTTAGATTGAGGCTCAAAGGAAGACATAAAAAAAACACAGATAGGCCCTGGCCAGTTGGCTCAGTGGTAGAGCGTCGGCCTGGCGTGCAGAGATCCCGGCCAGGGAACACAGGGGAAGCGCTCATCTGCTTCTCCACCCCTCCCCCTCTCCTTCCTCTCTGTCTCTCTCTTCCCCTCCCACAGCCGAGGCTCCATTGGAGCAAAGATGGCCCGGGTGCTGGGGATGGCTCCTTGGCCACTGCCCCAGGCGCTAGAGTGGCTCTGGTCGCAACAGAGCGACGCCCCGGAGGGGCAGAGCATCGACCCCTGGTGGGTGTGCCGGGTGGATCCCAGTCGGGCGCATGTGGGAGTCTATCTGACTGTCTCTCCCCGTTTCTAGCTTCAGAAAAATACAAACAAAAAACACAGATCAAATTATCTGACCATAATGCAATTAACTTAATGTAATAACCTAAGCAGAAAAAGAAATAGAAAAAAAACCCCAAAACAAAACAGAAACAGAGAGGCTTGCTACATGGAAAATGTTTTTAAATCTTACTAAATAACTTTTGCTATAAAAAGGCAGAATAAAAATAAATTAAGCATCAAATTAAATATTTAGCAAAAGGACACCAAAATTACCCCCCCCCAAGAAAGTTGCTAAAATCAGTAATGATAAATGTAATATATTTGCAATCAATGCAAATAACTGGGAAGGAACTGATTGGCAAAATGGATAACGGTATCTTAAAAATCAGTAAGAAAAGGATAAGCAACCCGAAATGATCCAAAAAATGACCTACCGATGTCATCAAGCAATTTATGAGAAAAGGAACCCTGCCTGGCCATCAGCTATATGAATAGATTTCCAAACTTCCTAACAACTACAGAAAATACTAATTAAAGTCAATGAGAAACAATTTCTTCCCATCAGAAGGCAAAAATTAATTATTTTGAACAAGTTTTGGTGATTTTTTTGCCGGAGTAGCATTCATATATTTTTGGCAGAGTGTGAAACCTTTTACGTGTCATTCAGGTCAACGTTCATGTCATGCAGACCCTGTGGGTCGACAAGTCTAGCCTGGACCATGTGGGACTCCATCCTGGGGAAATCTGGAATATCTTGAAAGGAAGAAAATGCAAATCTAGCATGCTACACCCAGCAAAATTATTCCTTCAAAAGTGAAGGACAAATAAAAACAAGACCTGAGGGAATTAGGGGTCAGCAGACCTGTCCGACCTACGAGACACGTGGGTCAGAAACTGGGAACCGTGGAGAAAAAGGAAGCAGGTTAGAGAAGAAATAAGTGAAGATGAAAATAAAGTCACCTCTCCTATTTCTAATCTTCCGTTGCTCCCCAAGATGGTTGTTTGTTTAAAGCAAGAACAGGAGCCATGCCTTGGGTTTTTACATCATACGGGCAAGAGAGACAGCAACAGCAATGGGGGGGGAGGGGGAGCCATTGGAGATGCTCTGTCATAAGGTTTCTGTACTACACGTGAAGTGGTGCGGCATTGTTTAAAGGGGGTTGTAGATTGTTTTAAAATACATATTGTAAGCCCTAAGATGAGCAATAAAATGTTTTTAAAGAAAGTATAAAGGACAGACCCCCCCCAAGAGGAAATAAAATGGAATCACATGTAATAATGCTCAATTAAAACCAAAGAAAGGGGTACTTCAATTCCAGTAAGATAGAGTAGATGTACTTCTCGCTAATCCTCTATGTCCAACCAAAAACCCCTAGATGTCATATAAAAACAAGCATCGGACGATGTGAAAGATGGAAAGAAGAGGGCAGGTGGCTGGGGACCTTGGGACCCAAAGAATCATATGGCAATCTATATACCTCACACACCCAACTGGGTGCCAGAGAAGCCGACAGCCCAGATAAAAACAGGAACAGGTGCACCCGCCATGCAGAGAACCAAGAAGATTGCAACTGAGTAAACACGGACGACCACACCAAGACGGAAGAAAGGGGTCAGGCGAGTTCCGCAAAGATTCTAAGGCAGCCCTCAGTAAACCATGTCCAGGAGCACCCACGAACACATGTGAAACAAATGTGAGGAAACAGGACGTGGCAGGAAAAAAAACCCAGAGGGTAGAAAGGTGACTCACAGGGAAGTGTCAAAGGCGAAAGCAACATCTTTCTCTTGGAGTAATTTCCACTCGGTCCTGGTGTGTAATCCTTCCCACATGTCGCTGGATTTGGGTTGCAAGTACTCGGTTGAAGATGTTGATGACTATATTCTGGCCTGTGGTTTCCTTCTGATGTCTCTGTCTGGTTTTGGTATCAGAGTCATACTGGTCTTACAGAATGAATGAGATAATGCTCCATCATGTTCTATTTTCTTTCAAATAATTTGCAAAGTATTGGTGTTAATTTTCTAAATGTCCAATCGAATTGACCAGTCCAGCCATCTCGTCCGCGGGAGGTTCTTAGTGGGAAGATTTTGGAGAATAGCGCAGTCTCTTTCTTTGTTATTAGGTCTGTGGAGACTTCACATGAATTCTTGATTTTTAGTTTCAGTAGTTGGAGTCTTTCTAGAGATTTGTGCGTGTCATTTAGGTCAAAGGACTTCCCTTGTAGGACATATTTCTTCTTCTTATTCCCTTTCTAGTCTTACCTTTCTGAGTCGTTTTGTGCTTCCTCTTTCCCCGTGGGCGGGCGCTGAGCTTTCTTACGTGTTTCCTCTGTTTCTACTGACCAAGGTCACCCCCTGTCTACCACAGGAAGAACACACTAGACTTGGCGGTGTAGACACCACTGAAGAACACACATGTAACTACAGGAAGGGACTATTCTTTCCATTGTAAATACTGTCGTGGTGTTTTACTTTTTAACTGGTGTGTGTGTCTTAACTGCTTTTTTTTTTTTTAAGGATAAAATATTTTCCATCACTTTATATCTGTCCCTCTCTTACCCCTCCCTCCACCCCACCCTGCCTCCCTCCCTTATATCTCCCTCACCCTGGTAACCACTGCACTCTTACCTTTGTCCATGAGTCTCAGTTTTTGTGTTAAATTCCATATTCGAAATTTTTTTTTTAAAGTGTTAAGTAATACGCATTCTGCGTTTTTGTAGAGAAGAACCTGTTATGAAGTTGAAATGATCTCTAAACATATCCATACATTCAGAGCAACGCGATCAAGTTCCGGCGGGAATTGCGCATGACGAAGAAGACAAGTGGGGAGAAGAGATCAGAGAATTGGGGGTGAGGGAGGTGTGAGCCCTCAGACTCACCCTCCTAGGTCCTCCATGGCGCTCTGAAGTGACAGTGAGGGGCTGGAGCTGAGCTTGACTAGAAGGCACACCTGAGGACTTAGAAGGTGGGTCAAGAGTATAAATCATTCATGGGAATTTAATTTATGGTCAAATCGGTAGGGAAAATGGATTACTCAACAAACACTTTGGGGACTTTGGTTCAAAAAAAAAAAAAAAAACAAAGAAGAAACAACGCACAAAGCTAGATCCTTTGGACTAGTCTTCATATTAAAATAAGTTCCAGATGGATAAAATATTTAAAAGAAAAATATAAAATCATGAAAGAATGAGGAATTATTTTGAGTGAAATCATTAACAACATTCAGGAGAGTGATTTCAAAACCAAAAAAATTATAAAGGAAAAGACATGGATTCAAATATATCGAATTGGTATTTAACAATGACAACAAAGAACATTTAATAGGAAATCCCGCCTGAACACTTTTCATCATCAATAAGGAAAAAGAGCTTTACAACATATAATAGAAAATGATTTATTTCCTTAGTAGACCCTCATTTTAATAAAAAAAAAAAGTTGAATTATTAGCAAGATACTTCAACTGTGTCTGTTTGATGTTTGCCCTAAGTTTCTAGAAGGCTAAACTATTAAATTTAGGTATTACTCTGCATCTTTTCCTTCATGACTTCTTCCTTTGCTTTTATGAATAAAGTCCTGTCCTTATTTGAAATGAACAATTTCTTGTAATTCTCGGTGCTTCTTATGGGACTTTTATTTTTCACACGGAGCTCTTGGTTTCATTTAGAGTCCACCGTGGTGTCTGATGGAAGGTCCGAATCCAAAAACAATTCATTTCCAGATCGTGAATTGCCCAATACCGTATGTTGTGCAATCCTTCCTTCCCAAATTGATAAGGAGGCCGACTTCATCGAGTGTTTAGATGGGCCTCCACTTGTTGCACTGACGTCTCCATCTGTTTTTGTCCACCAAACATCTCCTGGGAGATGAAGAAGAGGAAGACCAGGGAAGGTCCGTGCTCTGTCCCAGGTCACACAGCTGGTGTAGGGTGGGGTTTGGGAGGGAGCCCATGTCCACCCCCAACCCCCGGCATTGTATTGTAGTACTCTCTCCCTGAGCTGTTCATCTTCTCAGCCAGTCCTAGGCGGTGGGGAGTGATGACTCCTCCCTCCCTCACCAGAATACCCCAAGCTCTGCTCGGGAGGGGGCCAAGGGACCCATCCCATGAGCAGCAACTCTTCCATCAGCAGGTCCGTGGAAGGGAGAGTGTGACTTTGTTCTGATGTCTGGGCTCTGTGCTAGGATGCTGTGTCCCCTGAGAGAAGGTCCACCGGGCTGGAGGACCAGACACTGCTCCCTCCCCTCCCCTAGGAGCCAGGGTTCCTTCACCTGCCCTGGGCGCCGGACCCCACGGACCTGAGCTCGATCCCAGCTCTGCCACTTCCTATTGGGGTGACCCCCCTGTGCCTCAACTTTTCACCTTGAAAACGTGAATAACAGGAGTGTGACTCACAGGAATGTTTGAATAGTTAAGTCATTGCATTAGTCCATGTAAGGTGCTCAGCACAAAGCTTGTCAATAAAGGTTAGATGTAAAGGTTATTTTTTCTGATTTTATTCAATTGAAGCGTTGATGTCTAGTCCGGTTGATATTGTTTCTGTTAGAAGACACGTCTTTTTCTGTCCCGTCTTGAAATCGGCATTTCTGGATGCTGTCGCCGTCTCTTAACAAAACCACCCTACTGAGAGTCACGCTTGCCCTCTGCCCGTGAGGGCAAATCCCAAGGGCACGGCCACTGACTTAAGGTTGCAGGTGGTTTGCTGACCGACGGGGGGGGGGGGGGGCGGCAACCGCAGAGGACACACTTCTTGTTGATCATGCACTTGGAGAAATGACCGTTTTGCTCATGGAGAAAATATTTCTTTTAAATCTCATTGGGTAAAGAAACATAACAGGCTACAGAGACAGAAGGTTATGATTATAGCATTTTTGTCTCATGAAAAACTGATTGGCCCAACTAACTATTGATTAAACATCCACGTGCAGTTGTTCCCTAGACAATAAAAATCCTGCTGTAAAGGAACCCCGTGGGCAAAGTTCATCCAGGGTCAGGGAGGTTTCACCAGAACAATTATAACAATTGTATCGCAGCAGGGTGATTCTCGAGGCGGAGACGCCTAATGTCTCTCCTGGGGACCTGGTTTCGATTAGAGGACAAATTGCTCTCAGAGCTACTGTGGCCCACAGCTTCCTCAGTTTCCCTGAAACGCAACCACCCGGGAGACAGTGTGAAGTTAGGGCAAGTTTAATTTTACATTTCTCTGCCCAGATGTGTACAATCCAGATGAGTGCAATCTGCTCCTTCATCTTACCTCTCAGAACGCAAAGCGACCCCAGGGATGGGACACCCCTTTGATCCCCTGGTTCTGTTGTTGGCCATAATGGTCTTTCTGGTAAGTCCAAACTAGACCACGATATAAAAACCAATAATTGTGTCCCACAGTAAGAGGCAAGCCAGCCAAACAGAACGGACGGCCCCACCCAGTGGAGCGAGCTTTTGGGATCGACTGGGAGCCATCTTTCTGCATGCCCTATGCCCTTTTCACACGTGCATTGGCACACACACACACACGTGCCCACACATGGCACACCCGCATTTCCAGGACGACTGAAGTGCAAGGGTCAAAAAGAACTCAGGATCCCAAGCGCTGGTCTCATGACAACGCTCTAAGATCGGGCTCATTCTTGAGCGGCTGCCAGGGCCTCGCCGAGTCTCTGCTGGAACGACCCAGAAGGAATGTGAGGACGGGTCTAGCGTGCCACAGGCCATCCCAGCTGTCCTGGCAGCTGCGACGGTAAGCCCTGGTTCAGAGCACACAGTGATCGATTGAAACCTCGTGGTGACACTCTCTGTGCCCCGGCCAGATGTCTGGCCACCCGCCACCAGCTGCCGTGCGTGTTGGCTGTTGAGGCTTCCCAGCTGCCCTTTTCCAGAGAAGTGTCCTGGGGACAATGACAGCTTCCTGGCCCAGAGGGTCTCACCCAAACACAAGGCAGTCAGAGGCCAATGCCTGAGGACTACAAAAGGCCAAAGCCTTGCCCAAAGTGGGACCAACTCTGTGGTGCGATTCAAGATTCATGTTCCAGAGTTCCCAGCGGGGTGACAGAAGCCAGGCTCCCGCCAGGACCACGTCCCTGCCCAGCTCCCTCCCTCCCCTGCCTCCCGCACCGCCCTCTCTCCCTCTCTGCTGACCGTGCTCCTCGATAACTCATCGTTACAAGGCACCCCCCTCGGCCGTGCCCCATCCCCCTTCCTCCACGGGGACAGTCAGACTGCCCTCGGGCTGGTAGGGACATTGACAATACTCTCACCCTCAAGACTGACTACAACGGGGCCACTGTCTCCCCATTCTCTGCCTTGCAGTTGAATTATTATAATCAGCCATCACCAAACCCAAGAAACAGACTTACTTCAATGTGTAGAGTAAGAGAAGAAAATACTTCCCATGTAAATCCTCATTTAAAAATAAAATAAGGAAAAAGGATTCAGATCCTAATAATATGGTGATATTTATTATTTAAAAACATGGAAAAGGAGGGTGTTGAAAATAAATGTGCCCAGGCACAGAGACCTGGGGCTCCGGCCGTCCCTGGAGAGAATGACCATTGTCTCGAATTCCACTGTGGGCTTGCAAGCTTGAAGTTTATCCTCGGCACAAATGCCAAATGCGGTATGTTTTCCCTGAAGCGATAGGCTCACTTCATTCATTTTTCAGCCATGCTCTTGCAAAAATACCCAAGTCTGGATAGCCATAATTTGTTGGTCAGTTTCTCTTTTAAGCAAATATGGTGTTTCATGAAAGAGAGAGAGAGAGAGAGAGAGAGAGAGAGATTAGTTCAGCTCATAACTCAAACAACAGCACAAGTGTTCTTCCAAGTCACTGCCTTTATGGTGCGGTATGCTGAGGAGACCTTCTCACTTGCCACTCAAGAACATTCAAAGGACAGCTATGCGATAAAGCCGCTCAGCTCATCTGCACTGCCGTGGCAACGGCGAAAACGGGGGCCGCTGATCGCGTTTGACGTCACCGCCCAGACTGCTGCCAAGGTGTTGGCACCATGGTTTACGCACTTCGGGGAAAATGTCAACACAGTGGAAAAGGCAGAAAGTGTCCTGGCGGTGTTGTGTTTTTCTTTCTTTCTCTCTCTCTCTCTTTCTTTTTTCTTTCTTTCTTTCTTTTTTTCTTTCCTTTTTTTTCTTTCTTTCTCTCTCTCTCTCTTTCTTTCTTTCTCAAATAAGCTGTCTATTTCAGAACACTTTTAGATGGACAGAAATGTTACTCGGGGCCCTGGCCGGTTGGCTCAGTGGTAGAGCGTCGGCCTGGTGTGTGGAGGTTCTGGGTTCAATTCCCGGCCAGGGCACATAGGAGAGGTGCCCATCTGCCTCTCCACCCCTCCTCCTTTCCTTCCTCTCTGTCTCTCTCTTCCCCTCCCGCAGCCAAGTCTCCATTGGAGCAAAAGATGGCCCGGGCTCTGGGGATGGCTCCTTGGCCTCTGCCCCAGGCGCTAGAGTGGCTCTGGTCGCGACAGAGCAACGCCCCGGATGGGCAGAGCATTGCCCCCTGGTGGGCGTGCCGGGTGGATCCCAGTCGGGCACATGCAGGAGTCTGTCTGACTGCCTTCCCATTTCCAGCTTCAGAAAAATACAAAAAAAAAAAAAAAAAAGAAAGAAAGAAACGTCACTCAGGCAGGGAGTTTTCCTGAGCGCCACGCCCCTTTGCCCCTAACTACCAGCGTCTGGCGCTCCTGAGGTACCCTTGGCGCAACGGAGGCACCGACGCTGAAACACGGTCGTTAGCGGAGGTCCTCACTCTACACAGACGCCCTCCGTGGTGACCTTCCGTCTTCTTCTGCTCCGGGACTCCGTCCAAGACGTCACATTGCGTTTCCTTCCCTTGTCACCTTATTGTTGCTTGACTGTGACAGTTTCCCAGACTTTCCTTGGTTTTGGCGGCCCTGACGGTTTTGAGGAAGACTGATCACGTGTTCTGTAGGAAAGTCCCTCCATCGGGGTGGGTCTGAGGTTTTTCTCTTGGTTAGATTGGATTTATGGGTGTTTGGGGAGGAAGACCCCCCAGATAAAAGGCTGTGCTCATCGTATGTTCTCAAGGGCACAGAGCAGCAGCGTGACCTCTCCCTGTGGGCGTTGACCTTGACCGCCAGACTGAGGTAGCATTTCTCAGGTTCGTCCTCTGTGCAGCTACTCTTCCTTTCCCCCCTTTCCCCGCTGTCCTCTTGGGAAGGAGGTCACGCTAGGTGCAGCCCACCCTTGAAGAACGAGGACTTTCACTCTGCCTCTTTGAGGGCCAAGGAGCTACATAAACGACTCGGAATCCTTTGATGGAGGATAGTTTCTGAGTATGATTTTGAATACGGATCTGACTTTACTAAACTCTGGAGGGGTCTCCGGGGGAACGCCCGAGGCCTGTGGACCCCACTCTGAGAACCACAGCTCTGCACGACAGAGACAGCAAGGCTGGGACCAGCACTGAGGGTCCACGCTCAGGCTCACCTTGGTGCTGCTGTCAGGGTTCCCCAGAGACAGCTGTGGGGAGAGAATCGCAGCCGCTGTCACCTGACAGGTGCAAATCGCTGCTGGGCTGAGACCTCCTGGGGATGCAGGGCTGCTTCCTCCCGCCAGGCGAGCGGCCAGATCCTCCGCGTGCATCCAGAGGGCGAGGGAACCGCCGGCTGAGTAGTGGGAAAGTGAGAGACGCTATTAAGTGCGGCTTACCCATCTGCAGCTGCGGTGACGATGCGTTATACCCAGCCCTCTTCAATCTACAGAACTTGGGTCTGGCCACCACATTTATGTAGATTCCGTCACAGATTAGACTAGATCTCCCCACTTCCCTCCCCCCCCCAAAAAAGAGTGAGGACATCTTATTTTAATGATCAATGAGATAACTAATATTTTTAGAACTGGAGCCAGATGTCATGTACGGCTAGAAACAGACTTTGGACTCTCAGACACGACTTCCGCACCCATCTCCTGCTCCAGCCCCCCCAGGGACCCCCAGCTGGGTGAGCTCTGGGTGGGCTCCGATCAGCTTGGATCAGGTATAACCGACAGCACCTTGCTTTGGGCCTGAGCCATGCATCGCAGGGTCACTGCCACCCATGGGACACCACAGCCACCCTTCAGTGCTCACATGTGCACAACCCAGATGTGCTGAGTAGCTCTCTTACTCTGTTCAGGCTCCTGTAACAAAATAGCATAGAACGGTTGGCTTATCATTTATTTCTCGCCGCTCTGAAAGCTGGGAAGTCCACGATCATGGTAGTGATGGAGGCAGGAGCCTCCTGGCCCTGAGATGGTCCTCCTCTGGCTGTGTCTTCATGTGACAGAGGGGTGAGGGGCCTTCTGTCCGGGGTCCCTTTTACAAGGACACGGATCCTATGCATGAGGGTTCTGCCCTTGTGACCTTGTGACCTCCCAAAGGCAATGAGGGCACCTCCAAACACCATCTCCTTGGGGATGAGGACTCAGCCTCTGAACTTTGAGAGGGACACCCCCCCCCCTTTCGGCCTGAACCAGGAGTGAACAGCCCTACTCGGTAAATCCTCGAACAGGGAGAGATGAGACCCGGAAAACAAATGCTTCCTTCCACCCTACCCCACCACGCAGACACGGAGTCCAGCTCACACGTCACGTGGCTCCCTGGGAGGCCTCACGGAGTGGTGCGCCCACACCCCTGGCTGCTGACGTAACTACACATCTCATCCTGGCTCCCTCCTCTTGGCTGGGACACTATCTTCTTCCCTCCGTTCTGTTCTTGGCATCACACTCCCCGGTGACCGTGTTAACACTCCAGGGTTTGTCGTGGGCCCCTGCCCAGAGGGGCTCCAGCGAGTGCCATGGCTCCGGCGATGAGGGCAGCCCGCCAATGCTGCTGGCAGGGCCCCTGGGTTCCTGTGCCTTGTCCCAGGTCACACACACCACCTAACAACCCTCGTCCGCGCAGCTTCCCCAAGCTGGCTCCGAGCGTCCTTCCAGAAGTGACTGCTTCCCTCTGGCGCCCTGAGCGAGAGTCTTGGACGCACTCTGACCCCGTTACCTTCGTCCATGAGTCGAGTCAGCTTGAACACGGGGTGGGGCCCGGCCCGGCCGGTGTGACGGGGCTTTTATCTCAGCGTCCTCAGGAAACAGCCTCCCCGGGCCTCCACGCCCTCTGCCAGAGGAGAGCCGTCCGCTGGGAGTCCCGTCCGTCCGCTGCGAGTCCCGTCCGTCCGCTGCGAGTCCTGTCCGTCCGCTGCGGGTCCCGTCCGTCCGCTGGGGGTCCCGTCCGTCCGCTGCGAGTCCCGTCCGTCCGCTGGGAGTCCCGTCCGTCCGCTGCGAGTCCCGTCCGTCCGCTGCGAGTCCCGTCCGTCCGCTGGGAGTCCCGTCCGTCCGCTGGGAGTCCCGTCCGTCCGCTGCGAGTCCCGTCCGTCCGCTGCGAGTCCCGTCCGTCCGCTGGGAGTCCCGTCCGTCCGCTGGGAGTCCCGTCCGTCCGCTGGGAGTCCCGTCCGTCCGCTGCGAGTCCCGTCCGTCCGCTGCGAGTCCCGTCCGTCCGCTGCGAGTCCCGTCCGTCCGCTGGGAGCTCCGGGGGTGGTGACAAAAGAGAACCAGACTTGCGGGGAGTTTCCATCTGGGAAAACTCCCTCCAAACTGTGGACTTACAAACTTTGTCTTTCACAAGGGAACGCCATTTGTTTTTAAATAAAATTTTACTTAAAAAAAAAAATTAGAAAAAATAGAAAACAGATAAAGGAGGCGTGATCCTGAGTAAGGGGCGGAGAAGGCGTGGAGGCCCGATTGGTCCCCCGGCCCCTCCCCGAGGTAACCCCAGAGGGAGCAGCAGGGATGTCGGAGCCCCACCACCACCACCACCACCACCACCACCGCTCAGAAGGCTGCGGTCTTCTCCCGAGAGGCCGCGGGAGCAGGACTGTCCCTGGGGGCAGCTGCCACCTGGGTGGGGTGTGAGGTGCCACCAGGGGGTGGGGGAGCACAGCCCCATCAAGACCTCCATGTCCAGGAGCACCGCGCAGGGGAGGACCCTCCCTGTGGTGCAGCCCGCCCGCCCACTCGTGACACCCTGAGGCGTGAAGTCACAGAGGGTGGGAGGCAGACACAGCTGCTTCCCTTTGGACTCTCTGGTCACACGACATAGAAATTGACTGATTACCTTGATCCAAAAAGAAATCTGTCGGACAGACATGGGGTGGCTCACAGAACTGGAAAGTAGCTTACACCCCAGGCTTCACAGGGGAGCCGGAGAGGGTCCAAACGTCCAGGCCGGGGGAATGCACCCGGGCGGGCACACCTCGAGCTCAGGAGGGCGGTCGGGGCGAACCCAGCGGCGCTGGCAGGGCCCGTGGGGTAAAACTGAGCAGGAACCCCGGGAGCTCCCACCGTGCGTAGCCCCACGACCCCGTCATATTGTCACCTCGGCTGTCCCCCTGCCCGGGACCCACCTGGTCCCCACGATGGGGTCGGCTCACGTGAGCTGCCCGCCCTTCTCCGGGAAAGGGCGCCGAGCCCCGCTTTCTTCCCACACGCCGCCGCCGTGAACGCGGTTTGACTGGAGAGCGGTCTGTGCCGGGCAAGCTGAGGGCCCAGAGGACGGAAGTGAAGGGTCAGGAAGGACGAGAAGCCAGGTCCACCAGAAGTTCGTTGTCAGGGTCACTGCCACTCAGCCCCGCCCTGGACCTGAGCCCACAGGATGCCTCTGAAAAGGGGGCCCTCCGTGGTCAAACAGAAATTGTGGATGTACCAGCCCCGGTGCCACACTGGGTGTTCCCAGGAGCACCCCCCAACCTTCTCATCTGCCTTTGTATGTGCGCCACGCGGGGGCCAGCCACGGCCACGGCCCCAGAGAGGCTCACTGAGCAGTCAGTGAAGGAGGAGGACTAGGGCTTGAAGCCAAAGACGTCTGCGGAATGGGAGTGGAAGCCCCCACAGAGCTGCCCACCGGGGTCTCGGCGAGCCCAAGCGAGCGTGGGAGGGGCCCAGAGGCACCCGCCACCCGGACCCCCTCGACCCCTCAGATCCACTCCTGCTCTGCCTTGTATCCACGCCAACCAGAACCAAGTCCTTAAGGCGCACATCTGTGGAACGAGGTGCCATCCGAGTGTGACGACCGACCCGGAGAGCTTCCTCCCCGCCCACCTCCACCATCCTTTCCAGATCTCCCCGCACCTCAGCTACCACTTCAGCCGGTGTAGGTGGACCGCCCGGTCAGACAGCCCTGCCCTCCGCCTCAGAAGGGTGGGACGCTTGGCTCGCTCCCTTGCGTCTGGCAACCACGGTGGCTACAATCACCTGTCCCTGGCGTCAACAGCTTAGAAGCAGCAGGAAGGTTCCAGGGCGTCCAGAGAACTCCGGAGGCCCGCTTCCCCGGGCAACCCTGGCTCCCGTGGACAGGAGTCCGTTACCCCTCTGGGCTTGCCTGCTGGCCAGCTGGCATGACAGGTCCTCAAATGAGCACGCTGTCCTCACAGTTGCTGACTCGGTGAACTTTGTGTCGGCGGGGGGGGGGGGGGGTTCAACTCCCTGCCTGGGAATTACGGTGTCTTCTCTGGCACTGCCTGAGGTGACGAGGGTGAGAGGCACTCGGTCCACTAGCAGATTCCCGGGAGTGACAGTGTGAGAGGCCACCTTGCTGCCACCCCTTGTGACCACACCTGTATGGTCCAGCTGACAGGGACCACACATTGGCTGTGAGCTTAATCCATAAATACAACCGGGGGACACGCCACCTCCAGTGAAACAGAAGACCTGAACCTCTAACCTGTTCAACCAGATAATGAGATGACCGGGGACACTCTGACAGTTCCGGTACGGTCTTCTGGTCGGAACCAATGTTTTGTGAAACTGTGTGTCAGTTAAACAGTGAGCTCTAGACCAGCAGAGGGGTCCCAGGGACCGTGTGCAGGAAGGAAGACAGAACACCCAGACCAGGTGTGTCCACTGCAGCAGAGACGGGTCACTGCCCTTGCGGGGTGCGGGGACATGACAGAATCACCCCCCAGCAGGTGGCTGGCTCTTGTCTGTGGGGATCGTACCAGACTGAGGGCTCGGTGTCGAGTCCGGCTGCTGACGGTCTAGACGTCCACTGGGAACAGCAGTGCAGATAAGCCTGGGTGAGCGTGAACTCCGTCATGCGGGGGGGGGGGGGGGGGGGGGGAGGAGGACCGGCTTTTCAGTCCCCCAAGGGTACTGCCGGCCCATCCCGACTCTAGTGGAGGAATGGCAGCAGGAGAAATGACCCTGCGGGGCACATGCCCAGTAGAAGTCCAGATGGCACAGGGGGAGATGCTTCGACTCTGAGGCATGCCCTCTAGGAAAGAGGATGGCGACCATAGGCCTGTCCGTCTAGCCTAGGGAGAGGATCTGACTGGATAGGGGGTGGGTCCAACACCAGCTCACAAAGATGGGGAAGTTGATTGGTTAGTCTGAAAAGAGCCCAGGGCTCCCCAACCCAAGATAGTATAACCCAAACTTAACAAAGGGTCTCTCTCTCCTTTCTTGCCCTTGGGGATACACACATGCCCTGTTCATCGGCAAGTTCTCCAAGTAGCCACGCAGCCCTTGGAGCCGTGCAGGCTGGCATCCAGCTAGGGGCCAGCAGCACGGACGCCAGACACCGGCTTGGGCACAGCACCAACCAGACCACAGCCGAGGACACAGACTGTGCTGGCAGCTGGCCAAGGACCGAGACTGGACCGGACTATGCTTGGATATGAATTGGACCATGGCACAGAATATCTGGACACTGGTCTTTGTATCTATTGGGTCTAACGAAGACGAGGCTGGACCTTCTCTGTGGCAGGAGGGACAGAGAGGGGACACTGGGAACCTGGGAACAGCCCTCTATTTCCGCTCCAGTAAACCTTACCGAGCTGCACTCTCCCCCGTGTGGGAGCCCTTCGGAGTGCCTTCCCTGAGACTCTGAAAGAACGCCATGTCCACCAGCAACACTGCTACTATTTGTCCCTAAAGACCCTGCTGGCGTCACACCTTCGGTCACGGTCACGGACCCTTGTGCTGCAGGTCCACGCCTTCCCCACCAGACTGAGCCCCGGCCGGAGCACACAGGCGCTCGAAAATCCCTAATGAACTGCCGTGTTTGTAAAGCAGGGCGTCCCCCCAGGAAAAAGCGAGCTGGCTGTAAGGAGGAGTCAGAGAGTGTTTGATCAAAGGGCGGAGCTGCGCGTGACTTACCGGTCTTCGACAGGAAAAACACACGCACACACAAACATCCGTCGACGTTGCTAAGGCACCGAGTTTCTGTTTTCAAGCTCCTGCGGAGCCAAGCGTGAAACGAAAGGAAGCTCATACACCTTAGGAGCAGCGTATCGTGCAAGTTCACACCTAAGAAGTGTGTCACCCTAATATAACAGCCTGAGGAAGGTAAGACACTGTGTGTGAGTTGGCTGGGCACCAGCCGTCTGGTTGTAAAAGAGAAGCGGTCTTGGCAAGGCTGTGCCCGTTTTCAGAAGCTGGTCTGCTCCCTTCTGGCTTTACCGTTTATTAACTCATTCTGTCCTTACTGCTCATAACCCCGCCTGACCCTCTGTCCCACCCTCGACCTGGCAAAAATCCCCTGCGGGGTGCCCCACACCCAGACGGCCCTCAGCAATCTCTTGTCACTCCTCAGAGCTCCGCCCTGCCCACTGGACAGTGAGCCCCGATTTAGAGCATTTTCTTCATGAGGCCGTAGCTTCCCAAATTATGTGCCAAGGCACCGCAGGATGTCACCGCAAACTGACAACGGCACCAGTGGGCACTTTAAATTCTCAAGGAACCCCCACAATGTCTGTTGGATAGAGCATGGACTCCTGATGAACTGTTCACAGACAGTCTTCACAGGTCTCTGTTATGATATTGCCAGGCTGCGTTCGCTTAGACCCAACTACAGAAAATGGCTTGGTATTTTTTTGTTTGTTCTTGGGCCCCTGGGAAAATTTGCTGAGATACTCAAGGCCCTGTGAACTGAGAAGGGTTGTGGGCCCACATCAGAGGGTTACACAGGTGAGACTTTAGCTGCAAACTACACAGCACATTTTCTCCTTGTTAGGTGATGCAGAGTCTGTTCTTTCTTTCTATTTTTTTTTCTTTTTTATTCAGTCAGATGAAGGGAGGCAGAGACAGACTCTCACATGCACCTTGACCAGGATCCACCTGGCAAGCCCACTAGGGGGCAATGTTCTGCCCATCTGGAGCCATTGCTCCATTGCTCAGCAACTGAGCTCTTCTTAGAGCCTGAGGCAGAGGCCATGGAGCCATCCTCAGCATCCAGGGCCAATTCGCTCCAATAGAGTCATGGCCGTGGGAAGGGAAGAAAGAAAGAAATGAGAGGGGGAGGGGTGGAGAAGCAGATGGATGCCTCTCCTGTATGCCGAGACCGGGAATCAAACCTGGGACATCCACGTACTGGGCCAATGCTCTACCACTGAGCCAATGGGCCAGGGCACAGACTCAGTTCTAACCCTTCACTGCCTCTGCTCTGGTGTCTGCCTCATTGTGGAATTCTACTGTCCATGTAAATCACCACTTATGATCAAACTAAAATATAAGCAATAAAATGATACATGGATCATCCAAAGCTCCTTATTTCCCCCAGTTACCAACTGGAGTGACAAAATAGTTGAAGAAAAAAGTATCTGCATGGGAATGGGCAGGCAGGAGAACACCTCAGAGGCATTTCTTCCAAGAAATAAAACCCTCAGACCTTACCCAGATCTCACGGGGCACGTACCAGCAGAAGAGAGTCACAAATCCCTGAACCCACTCTGCAGGGAAGTCACCCTAAAAATAGACTCAATCAAATGCAAGAAGACCTGTGGAAACAAGACCGTTGTAAATGGTAATTTGAATAACTCACCGATTGGATCAGTAATTTGAATAACTCACCGGTTGGCAATGAACCAAACATCAAGCACTTTGCTTCTAAAACACTCAATGTCCCAGAAACAATGTACTCGGTTACCTTTCTTTTTAAATGGATGTCTTGTTTGTTTGTTTGTTTCTTTGTTTCCAAGGTATCCACCATCACATCTGTTGCTGTTTTTTAAATCAAAATGCCACGACTTGGTTCATGATTAATAATATATGTGTTATGTGTTTAATTAAGCTGAAGATGCCGACTCATTTTCTTTTAAATTACAAAAAGAGTCCCAAGAATCCCTACAACCAGAACGGAGCTCTTGGTTCAAAGGCGCACACACCAAACGAGATGTGTCAGCTCGTCTTTTCTTCCAAAAAATTCCAAACCAACTGCATTCTTGAGTCTACTTCTTTTATTATTATTATTTTTCCAAATGGAAAGCCTGATGCCAGGAAGTCATCCTGGAGCCCTGCGCATGGTCAGGGCCCCTGCCGGTCTCAGACAGGAGTGGGAGAGGCTGGGCGTTCGCTGCCCGCTGACACGTAGCATCGCTACGCTGGCTCCGGGTCTCTTTTGTTCACTGCGCAGGGAGGCCTCCTCCTTCCACAGCCAAGTGACACATTCATCGTACCGGGAGCTCCAGACGCAGGAAAGGAAAAAACCCTAGGTTTGAGTTTGAATCCAAAATTGACCTGCAATGGTTGGTTTTTATTTCTAAATGTTCAGACATTTAAAAAAAAAAAACAGTGGATGCTCGTAGGATAAAGTGTCATCGGGAAGCGTGTGCACAGCAAGGAGATCCGAAGTCTCCTCCGCCTAAAACCTCTCTACCCGAAGACCTGAGGGGCATCCAGCCCAGCAGTCTCTTTCTCAGAAGAGCCCAGACAGTCTCAAATGTATACCGAGGGCTCTCGCCTCCCGGGACCCCGGGTTTTAGTCCTAACACCAGTTCTGAAGCCGTTGCCTCCGAGGAAACCATTCGACGTCGTCCAGTCATCTGGGGGAGCCGGTGCCCTTTCCTCTGCGACTTGCGTCTTCGACTAGAAGGAGTGCGAGGGTGGGTGTTACCTCCTCCTTTCTTTTACTACTGTGTCGCCTGTGTGCGAACAGCATCAGGTCCCTAGAGCAGGGGTCCCCAAACTTTTTACACAGGGGGCCAGTTCACTGTCCTTCAGACCGTTGGAGGGCCGGACTATAAAAAAAAAACTATGAACAAATCCCTATGCACACTGCACATATCTTATTTTAAAGTAAAAAAACCAAAACGGGAACAAATATAATATTTAAAATAAAGAACAAGTAAATTTAAATAAACAAACTGACCAATATTTCAATGGGAACTATGCTCCTCTCACTGACCACCAATGAAAGAGGTGCCCCTTCCGGAAGTGCGGCGGGGGCCGGATAAATGGTCTCAGGGAGCCGCATGCGGCCCGCGGGCCGTAGTTTGGGGACCCCTGCCCTCGAGGATGCTCAAGAAGCAGTGTTGAGATCACTAGGTTCATGTGGGAAGGTCGTCCATCCCATCCTGTCCGCCGCATCACTTCATTGAATATCATTTACAACAAACACTCTCGAGGAACCTCACGTCATCTCCGTTCTGCCAGTGATAAGGTGAAGATCCAGGAAGGCCGGCCGGCCGGCCACCCCAGGTGACACAGTCAGCAAGTGCCAAGCAGAGGCATGGAGCCTGCCGTGTGCTAGATGCTCGAGAAAGCGCTGTTGAAATGAATGGAACCTTCCCCATGGGAGCACTCCCACCCCCGGTTCCGCTGGGGTTTCCCGTTCCTTAGGGTCTAGCCCAGGGGTCTCAAACTCGAGGCCCGCGGGCCGCATGCGGCCCGCCGAACAATTTTGTGCGGCCCGCAGACTAATCCACAAAGTTCAAAATATTTTGGATAAAATTAAGTAAGCCTAGGGGCCTACTTGTATTTTTCATTTCTCTAGCATCCTAGCTAGATATTAGCTTAGTTAACAGCGGTTGTGATGCGAACTACAGTTTCTGGTCGTTTTGTGACACTGAGTAAACTGCATGTACGACTGTGCTTGTTGTACTGATTTTTTTTTTGTTTTCAACTGCAGTGAGAAAAGTGTTGCGTAACAGTTGCCTTTTGTAGACCTAGTGCGGCCCGCCGAACGAAGGGCTGTGATCTTGCTCTGCGGCCCACATGCTGAGTTGAGTTTGAGACCCCTGGTCTAGACTCTAGAGTCAGAGGCAGAGCAGAAGGGGGTAGGAATAGGGTGCAGGGGCTGGTGGAGAGGCAGCCTCCCCCCACGTGCCCGGGGACTGGAAGGCATCGTCTCCCCAACCACTTGGAGGTGTGGCCTGATTCTATTTTGGAGAATGACAGGACCTGGCTAGATTGATTACAAGGGGTGCCCAGGGACTGGGGTCTCACCATCTCTGAAGAAGGCAGGCACACTTCCAAGGTGTACATTTAGGGTCTGAGGAATGAGGCACAGGAGGGCCTCCCAGCAGCTTCTCCAATCTCACGGGCACTGTGCTTGCCCCCGTGGGAAGGCCAAGTTCTCACCTGCTGCTTCCCCCCTCGCAGCCCATGCTGGACACTCCCCCCCTCCGCCCGGTGCCGGCTCCCCTCCGTCCCCCAACCCTGACCTCAGAGCCTTCCACCAACGGGACTTCCAAAGCTTTGGTCACACACCTTCCTTTTTTTTTTTTGCACACCCATTTGTGGGACTTGCACTGTGGTGTGTCCTACAGAAACGCGGTCATCTTTACTGTCTTGGCCGGGGCCGGGGGGCGTGGCGCTGCACACCTGGCGAGGGAGCCGGGGCCGGGGGGCGTGGCGCTGCACACCTGGCGAGGGAGCCGGGGCCGGGGAGCCTGGCGCCGCACACATCGCGAGGGAGCCGAGGCTGCCGCCGCCACGGTCTTTCCAAGGCAGAGTTCCTGACGAGGAACGCAGGGGGAAACATCAGGGAATGCCATTCTCAAGCTCGACGGCATCCCAACCCTCTTGCAGCCCGTGTGGGAACATCCCGGGGCGGGCGCGCAGCGTCCCAGGCTCACACGGTGAGTTCGGGGGCGGGGGGGGGGGGTTTGAGGAGTGGAATTCATATTTTCCTCCTGACGCACCACACCCTCCTCTTCCCAGAAAGATCCCAGACTCACTGGGAAGAATGACGAGGCGACAGAAGGCTCTTTCCGTGGACGCTCGGCTTTCTGGTGTTTGACGGGAAGGTGCTGTCCCCTCTTTTTTTGGTTAGCTCTCCGTTGACCCGCGTTTATCCACAGGTCGGGAACGGACCCGGCGCACACGTCCCTGTCCCCTGGGTCCCAATCCGCGTGCCCAGACATACAAGGGGCTAAGAAGCTGATGGGGAGGCAGAGAGGACACGGGGGCGGGCCAGGCTCATGAATCCAACTAGCAACAGCTAGCTCCCTTTGAAAAAAAAAAAAAAAAAAGGACAAAAAACACCACAGTGACAGATAATATTTTATTTAGCAGATGGGGAGAAGCAACGCCAACCTTCCTGAGAGAATAACAACTCCCAGAAATCAAAATCAGACGGCTGTGCCCGGCCGGCCTGTCCGCCCCCGAGGAGGGGAGCTCCCACTCGGGGCAGCTCCGACCGTCCCGGCCCATTTCCGAAGCCCGATGTCACGAGCGAAGTGGCTTATGAAACATCCGGGACAGCTGCACGGGCTTTGCTCTCAACTCCCGTTCCGCCAGGAAATTAAAGGGCGAGTTTCCTTTGAAGTCCAGGGCTTTTGAAAAAAATTATTTTTCCTTCCTTTGTTGAAGATGACAGCTTGAGGTCAGCCGATGAGAGACAAGGACTTGGCTCACAAGTATGCACGGACCCCCCATGCCCCCCATGTCCCCCTACCGTGTCAAGGTCAGGTCAGCCGATGAGAGACAAGGAGCTCACAAGCACGCACGGACCCCCCAGCCCCCTACCGTGTCGAGGTCAGCCGATGGGAGACAAGGAGGTCACAAGCACACACGGACCCCCCACGCCCCCCTACCGTGTTGAGGTCAGCAGATGAGAGACACAGAGCTCACAAGTATGCACGGACCCCCCACGCCCCCTACCGTGTCGAGGTCAGCCCATGAGAGACAAGGAGCTCACAAGCATGCACGGACCCCCCAGCCCCCTACCGTGTCGAGGTCAGCAGATGAGAGACAAGGAGCTCACAAGCATGCATGGACCCCCCACGCCCCCTACCATGTCGAGGTCAGCAGATGAGAGACAAGGAGCTCACAAGCACGCACGGACCCCCCACACCCCCTACCGTGTCGAGGTCAGCAGATGAGACACGGAGCTCACAAGCACGCACGGACCCCCCACACCCCCTACCATGTCGAGGTCAGCCCATGAGAGACAAGGAGCTCACAGGCACGCACGGACCCCCCACGCTCCCTACCATGTCGAGGTCAGCAGATGAGACACGGAGCTCACAAGCACGCACGGACCCCCCACGCCCCCTACCGTGTCGAGGTCAGCCCATGAGAGACACGGGGCTCACAAGCACGCACGGACCCCCCACGCCCCCTACCATGTCGAGGTCAGCAGATGAGACACGGAGCTCACAAGCACGCACGGACCCCCCACGCCCCCTACCATGTCGAGGTCAGCCCATGAGAGACAAGGAGCTCACAAGCACGCACGGACCCCCCACGCCCCCTACCATGTCGAGGTCAGCCCATGAGAGACAAGGAGCTCACAAGCACGCACGGACCCCCCACGCCCCCTACCATGTCGAGGTCAGCCCATGAGAGACACGGAGCTCACAAGCACGCACGGATCCCCACGCCCCCTACCATGTCGAGGTCAGCAGATGAGAGACAAGGAGCTCACAAGCACGCACGGACCCCCCACGCCCCCCTTCCGTGTCGAGGTCAGCCGATGGGAGACAAGGCACTCAGAAGCATGCACGGACCCCCCAGCCCCCCTACCTGTGTTGTCAGGGGTGCGCAGGCGCGGCTGGTGGGTTCACAGCCCGCCACGCTCAGGCTGGTGAGCATCGGGGCACGGGGCGCACGGCGTTTCCCGATGTGAAGGCATCTCAGGCGTTCTGCTGATCACGCTGAAGGGCGTGAGACTTCGGACGGCCTCTCAACCGTATCTCGCAAAGCCGCTCCAGAGGTAGGAGCAGGGCAAAAGTCACGCGGGCACTAAAAGCGTAAGCCGGCGAAGAAGAGGGTTTGCAGGCGTCCCCGCGGGAGCACCGTGCTGCTCAGTCCGAGCCGCGCACCGACCGGCTTGCAAGATTTTCAAACGGGTATTTCTGCTCCTGGAAAGACGATCTAGCCTGGCGTCGGATACGGCTCAACCAGGAGACACTTTAGACAGGGCAAGCTGAGTGTAGAGAAGTTATAGAGACTTCAGTAAAATGGGGGGTGGGGGGAGGTTGCCCTGACAAAGGCTTGACCAGTCAGGAGTAAGAGAAAGGCCTCTCAGGAGGACGGGGACCAGCGGATAGAGGGGCCACTCTGTCCCCGGGGCCCAGGTAGGGCGCTCAGGGAAGTCCCGCCCTCCTCCAGGGCTGAGAAGATGCCCATCCGTGGGAGGGGACACAGTCACAACTCACCGGAGGGCGGAGTGGTGGCTGTGCCGTCCAGCAGGAGGACCCAGTGGAAATCAGCCCCCTGGAGCTGCTGGAGGTGTGTTGTGTAGCGTGTCCGGGAACATGGGTCGGTTGTGGAACCAAAACACGACGGTGGAAGGGCAAGGGGTGGGGAGAGAGGGACACTGGCCGCGTGCAGGACGTGAGCCGGGCTAGGAGGGGCCACCAAGCTGCCCTTCCACCCAGGGAAGTGCCCTTCCCAGGGCCCTGTCTCCCTAGGGGCCCCCACTCACAGATATTGTGATAAACACGAGCAAGGGAGAGGGGTGTGGAGGGCCCAGGGAGGGTTAGTTTGGAGCCGAGAGACATCAAACTGACGGCCGACACAGTCCAGTCCTCTGGCCACTCAGCGGTCACGTGCATCTGCCCACACCCTGGTGACCACAACGAAACAGCTCTCTGCTTCCTCCTAGTGAGGCCGCAGCTCCGTGTCGCGTTCCTCAAGACGCGGAGTGACAGCGCCCCAAGGAGTGCGTGGATTGCTGGCCGCCTCCACTGCTTCTCAAACTCCGTCACAGTCTCACTGAGGTTTTTGGCATAAATGATGGAATTAATTTCCAACAGCTTGTCCTTGAAATTGAAAAAAACAAACAAACAAACAAACAAAAAAAAACAAGGAAGAGAGTTTAAAAAGATTAACATAGCAAAAAAAATACTTGTAAGTAATACGCAGTTGGAGACTATCAGCACAGCCACGATCTTTGATTCTGTAATTTGTCAGGAAGTGCACCAGCATCTGGGGATTCTTTCTTCTGCTGTTTCAGGTCAGGAAAGGGTGCACTGGACCCTCTGTGTGGTAGAAAAGCCCACGTCTTCGTTCCCAGAAGGTATGCTGAGAGTCCTCAGCTAACCTGCCTTTCCTTTGGTTTCCCTCGTTTTCCATTAAACCTGAACACTAGTGAGTTCTTGCACGGAAGTGCTAAGAGATGCTTAGGGGATGCCCTGGGTTCTAGACACGGTCCTCCGAGCCCCCACGGGGGGTTCCCGCATCCCCATCTCCCCAGGACGGTCAGAATCAAGAACCCCAGCCTGGAGACTCACTCTTTTTTAGGCTATGGATCCAGCGGCATCAGGACCTGATGACAATGTCCCCGTGCCAAGTCCCTTCTTCCCGTTCAGTGGGGCCACCGTCATGCTCCCGACGGAAGTGCTCCCACCTGGGAGCCTGAGCCCTCCCAGCCATTGGGACTCTGGGTACTCCGGCACTCGTGGCCTCTGATTCTCCGCACAGAGCGAATCCCATGAGACAGAGCCCCGCCTTCCAGCAATACCCGACGAGGCTCTGTGAGGAACGCGAGCAGAACAAAAGACGCACAGGAAGTGGATCTTGAAAGTATAGAAAAGCAAGGCTTGTGACATAAATAATTTTTGGCAACCTTACTTTCTCTAAAACAAAGAGACTTTTAGCAGAACTTACTTTTTCTGAAAGTAAGTTACTGCCTATTGTCCTGGAGGCTGGTTTGCCAGACTGCGGCCTTGGACTGGCCTTGCGAAGTAGCAGGTGTTCTCGGAATGTTTCTCCCCGAACGAGCCCTATAGATAAACATTGTAAGAAAGCTTGTTTCACTGCTCTGTTTCGCTGTTATGCTTCCTCCCCCTCCCCATTCCTCAGTCAGTATGTAATCCTCCCTGTAAAACCTGACTCCAAGATGCAGCCGGGGCCACGTTGATTTGAACGACTTAGGTCTCCCTGCGGTCCGCGTAGCCGGCTAATTAAAGACTCCTCATTTCTTAAATTGGCTCATTGATTGATTGTGTGGCAAGATGTTCATTATCCCGTTGTCTCGCTGTCCCATCATAACAGCTCTCTCTCAAGAAGGTTCCAAGGTCAGCAGGGTGTTGACCCGATGCTGACGTTTGGAATTTTCAAGCTTGTGCCGTCTTTGTCCTCGGAGCACTGCTGCCTGTCACAGGAAGCCCTGGACAAGCCTGTCCCACGCTCTGCGCTCTGGGTACCGCCCCGGTCTCTCTCTTTTTTTTTTCTGTATTTTTCTGAAGCCGGAAACGGGGAGAGACAGTCAGACAGACTCCCGCATGCGCCCAACCGGGATCCACCCGGCACGCCCACCAGGGGGCGATGCTCTGCCCTCCGGGGGGTCGCTCTGTTGCGACCAGAGCCACTCTGGTGCCTGGGGCAGAGGCCAAGGAGCCATCCTCAGTGCCCGGGCCATCTTTGCTCCAATGGAGCCTTGGCTGCGGGAGGGGAAGAGAGAGACAGAGAAGAAGGAGAGGGGGAGGGGTGGAGAAGCAGATGGGTGCTTCTCCTGTGTGCCCTGGCCGGGAATCGAACCTGGGACTTCTCCTGGTCTCTTATTTTATGATCGTGATCCCACCCAGCAGGTCGGCGCTCTCCTCCCAATTCTTCCAGAAAACCCTCAGGCTCTCAGATGAACTGATAACTTCCACCCTCATAACTGAAGTCCCCACTTGGAGAAATAACACAGGCAACGTGAGGTCAGATGTTCAGATAGGATTTAACAACGCCAGAATTCCGGGAGCATCTTCACGGTCCAGGCGAGTGCTCCTGACAACCGCATCGCCGAGTTGCCTTCATTGGGGTGTGGGGGTGGGGGGACAGTGGTTTTATCAGCAGGGATTTGGGTCAAACATCTGCAGGCCCGGCTTCCACGGCCACAGTAGACCCTTGCGATATCTTATCTCCAAAGCCCAAGGATCCCCTGGATGAAAGCGTTTCTCATGGTATTTCCTGCCAGAAGTAGAGGAGGAGAGAGTCAGGCAGAGAGGAGGACGAGGAAGAGAAGGCGGGCAGGCGGGGGGGGGGGGGGGGGGGGGGGCGGGAAGCGAGGTTGCTAGACGTGAGATATTTTCCTACACGCCGCTGAGTCTCCTCAGCTCCGGGAGGTTGGATCACTTCCTAGGAGGGGTCAGAGCTGGAAACGTACAACCTCAAGCCCGTCAGAGCCCAGACCCCGTTCTCCTCTGCCGGTTGGTGGCCCGATGGATGGGTCAGCCGGTTTCCCTGCCCCACCTCCCTGCTGCCCGTGCCAAAATGCACGAGGGGGCTCTCTGCAAAGCTCTGCATGCTGCTGGCTCTTTCGGGATGACTTGAAATAAAACGATTACAAGAGAACGTTAAGGTGAAGGGGGGAGGCAAAGGGACAAGTGGCCTACAGGCTGACCCCTGAACGGATCTGCAGCTCTGCCCCCTGCGGGATGTGACAGCAAGCAGAACGAGGAAGGAAACAACAGCTTGTTGCTTCGAGGCCACGTGTGGAGAAACTCAACCACCAAGCGGCCAGAGGACAGGAGAGACCCGCTGGGCGAGAGTGTGAGCCGGACCTCACACCCATCCGCAGTCTGTCCCTCCACGATAGACTGACCCTTCATGTCTTACAAAGTGACCAAATCGGGCATCTGCTCCATGCAAGGATCCTTGCAGCTCTGGCCCCCCGGAGTCTTCAGGGATACCTAAGGATAGACTCGCTCCCCGATGGGTGGACATGAGTGGACACTGTGTTGAGAAGGGAAGTGAAGATAGCCAGGTGTCTAGTGGGCTCTGCAGAGTGACCAGAGCAGGGTCACCAGTCTGTCCCTCACCTGTCCCCACCAGGGTGGGCAGGGAGAGCTGAGAGACCCCCCTCCTTGGCCAAGAAGACACAATACCTGCTCGCACACCCCTGTGTCCACAACCGAGGTGATAGAACAACAACTCAGGTGACGGGCTATTCTTGCACAGCTCGAATTGGAGAACAAGCCCCGCGTTTGGAGCAGCCACCAGGAGGAGCCCATCCGGAGGTCCTATCTAGGAAGTTTGACCAGTTTCTGTTCAACTGGAAGATGCCTCTCAATATTCCAAACCAAGTTGCTTATTCAAGAAACCTGGGCTTTCTTGCACACAGATCCAAAAGTTCTGTTCGGACCAAGACTCTCCGTGACAACAGGAATGGATGTGGGTTCATGGAAGCATTATTCACGTCTGGGCTCTCTCCAGTTCTTACAAGATAACGCGACAAATTATAACGTTCTCCTCCTTGTCCTTGTCACTCGGCCCGTCCGGTTCTCACCATGATTCAATCACACCGAACAGCGATATTTCCGGTGAGATGTGCAGTTCTCAATATTACCCTCTAATCCCAAGCGTATCATTTCTACTGCCCTCAAGCAAGACTCTTAGGTCTGGGCAATTTTTTTCCCCCCACTTAATTCATAGGCACACCATTAGTTATTGAATTAAAATGAAAAGAGCCTCTTGACGTTTTTATTTTTTATTATTCATTTATTTTTTTTCATCTCTTCCTTGTGTTGATCATTGGTTTTAACACTGTTATTTGTGTCATAATATCTTAATTTGAATTCAAGTTGCACAAAGACATTTTGGCTGCAGAGTGGACACAGGACTTCTTTGATTTCTGCACATCGTGGGGTTTGCTCTGATTTTTCTTCGTGGTAAAGGGCCCTCCTAGTGCCGTAGGCAGTGAGTCAGTCTCATCGTTTTTCTTCTTGGAACCTGTTGCCTTTTTAAGGTCTTTTATTTTTGTGTTTTTCATAGGGCCCAAGAGGAGATATGAAACAGTACCTCATTCCCCTTTGTTAGACAGGAGAACAGCCCACGAATGCTGACCCAGCTTGTGCTGGGAGGCAGAGGTGCAGGGCAGGGACATGGTGAGGGACATGGTGGGGGACAAGCTCCCGTTCCCCCTGACCAACAGTCGAGGCTGTGCGGGAACGTGGTCCAGTGTCTGCAGAACCCTGAGCCTTTTAAAGGGAAACGTGACATCGAAACTTTTGTGATTCTTTTTTTAAACCTTGGCAACACTAATTTAATGGTAAATTAAAATTCCTCACCATGGAGACCGACGCCAGGCAGAACAAAAACATAAGTTCTTGGGGCTGGATGTGACCTTCAGGCTTCTGTTTGAAACCCCGTCTTAGAAGAATGGTGCCTGGAAGAACCAAGCGACCGCTCAGGTGGGCCAGAGCAGGACAGTGGACGTCACTGGGCACGTCTCACTGAAGGGGGGCGCCCCGCCCCGCCCCGCCCACCCTCCAGCACATCCACGGACCAGACTTTCACACCAGCTACTGGTTTTGGCATCCAAACCACAGCGCTGACTCACCCCGCAGACGCTCCGTTGACTCCCCGGGCTGGCACCCGTGCTGAGCCCCGCCCGGCCACACCACCAGGTCACTCAGTTCAGCGTCCTGGGTCTGTAGAGCCCAGGGCCACCTAGGTATCTCAGCGTGGTCAGCCCCTCGCCTTGACAGATGAGGAGACTGGCCCCGAGCTAAAGCAGACATCTTACCCAAAGCTTGTTGAAAAGAACAAGGAAGGCCCTGGCCCGTTGGCTCAGCAGTAGAGTGTCAGCCTGGCGTGCGGGGGACCCGGGTTCGATTCCCGGCCAGGGCACATAGGAGAAGCGCCCATTTGCTTCTCCACCCCCAGCCCCTCCTTCCTCTCTGTCTCTCTCTTCCCCTCCCGCAGCCAAGGCTCCATTGGAGCAAAGATGGCCCGGGCGCTGGGGATGGCTCCTTGGCCTCTGCCCCAGGCGCTAGAGTGGCTCTGGTCGTGGCAGAGCGACCCCCTGGAGGGGCAGAGCATCGCCCCCTGGTGGGCAGAGCGTAGCCCCTGGTAGGCGTGCCGGGTGGATCCCAGTCGGGCTCATGCGGGAGTCTGTCTGACTGTCTCTCCCCGTTTCCAGCTTCAGAAAAATATATATACAAAAAAAAAGGAAATCGGATCCCTTCCGGGGCCAGTGCTGGCCCCTGACTCAACCTCCACTGCCCACTCTTGCCTCTCCTCTCCCGGAACAGAGTGACATGCACAGCCCAAGGGGACCAGGAAGCAGGTCTCTGGTGCCACCCTTGGCTCACAGGGCTCTGTGAACCTGGCGTGCATTAGTGTCCAGTGTAAATAGCAGAGGGAGGACTATGACACTTGAACTAGACAGGTGGAGGCCACTGCCAGAAAGACTCTGCTAACGAAGATTCCAGTCTCACACTGGATTTACAGCTTGTGTCCTTCGTTCTCTTCCTGCCTGAACATAAAGGAAGTGAAATGCATTAAGCAATTAACTGATTAAAAATAAAAACATAAATCACATCAGAAGAATTAGTTGACTCTATAATATCTGAGGGTGGCAAAGAACCGTCTGAGCAAAACCTCAGGCCGACACCGTCAGGAGAATAATTTGGTACATAAAGAAAGAAAGTTTTGAATCTCTCAGAAACACCAAAATTAACTTTAAAACAAATAACGATGAAAAAAATTGTTCTAAGAGGCTCTGAACCAGTGGCTCAGTGGTAGAGTATCAGCTGGGCATGTAGATGTCCCCAGTCCAATCCCCAGTCAGGGCACACAGGAGAAGTGACCACCTGCTTGTCCACCCCTCCCCCTTCTCTCTCTCTCTTTCCTCCCCTCCTGCAGCCATGGCTCAACTGGTTTGAGCCAGTTGGCTCTGGGTGCTGAGGATGGCTCTGTGGCCTCCACTTCAGATGCTAAAAATGGCTTAGTTGCTGAGCAATAGAGGAACACCCCCAGAGGGGCAGAGCATCACCCCCTAGTGGGCGTGCCGGGTGGATCTTGGTTGGGGCGCATGCGGGAGTCTGTCTCTCTGCCTCCCTGCTTCTCACTAAAATAAAAAATAAATAAATAAAATAAAATTGTTCCAAGATTACCAAAAAAAGGTTTGATTTTCTTAATATAACAGAAACGGCTACCAATCATTATCAAAAGGGTAAATATAGAACAACTAAAAAAAAAAAAAAAGACAAAATATTTGATTGAAGAATTACAAAGAAGAATTACAAGGAGCCAGTAAATACATTAACAAGTGTTTGAACTTATCAGATGCAATATAACATAATGTCAAACGGTCATTTCCAGAGAAGTAGGTGAAAATGAAGAAAGACTTGATGACCCTCCTTGTTGGCAAAGACACGGAAACGTGGACAGATGACCCCACTTCCGGCGGAAAGGCCACCTGATGTAACTTACTAGGTGACAGTCCAGTCACACTCCCTGTGGCCACTCGAAAGTCCCCCAGGAAATTACCCCAAGGGGCAGTAAGTCTCGTAGATGCGGTTGTTAACCACCTCACTGTTATAATGATGAAAAATTGGGAGAACTCAACATGACCAAAATTTTTTTTAGAAAGTCCTTGAAGAGCCAAGCGTGGTGTAACGGTGCTCCACGCAACCACGGCCCGAGTCGTGCAGGGAAGTGCCCGTGGCCCAGGAAGTACTTTCTTCCAACTTTAGGCAAAAAAAAAAAAAAAATGCATTTCCAAATACATCCACGTACGAACAAACACAACATTTATACATGATCTCAAAATAATAATATTTTAATGTTGCATAGAGGTACACCATGTTATAATTTTTTTTTTTGAAAATTCCACTTCTGTTTGTGACAGAATGATTTTTTTTTATTTTATTTATTTATTCATTTTTATTAGAGAGAGAGGGGAGAGAGAGAGAGGGAGAGATAGAGAGAGGGAGGAGCAGGAAGCATCAACTCCCATATGTGCCTTGACCAGGCAAGCCCAGGGTTTTGAACCGGCGACCTCAGCGTTCCAGGTCGACACTTTATCCACTGCGCCACCACAGGTCAGGCCATGTTATAATTTTGTTAAAAAACAGAGCTAAGGTTAGTCATAATATCAATACGCAGTGTCATCTTAAGAGAAGAAAAGCAAGATACATAATTGATTACAGGGTTTTGTTTTTGTTTTTGTTTTTGTTTTTAAAGCACAGAATGAGGCATAAAATGAAAGGGTCAGCAAATGATGCCCCGAGTCAGGGATAAGCTGTGGCATTTGGGCTGCTTTTCATTTTCTGTCTTACGTTCTGGACTCTTCTGGTGTTTCTCAATGAATATTTATCACTAATGAAAGTATGGTGAAAGAATACTTTTGGCCTCCACCTCTTTCCGAAAGGAATGAACTATCTTGAGGGGGAAAGGACCCAGACGACATTTGCATCATCGTGCAAAACAGATTCTCCTGTTCCCACGTGGACAGACGGTCCCCTCACCCAACACGTAATAATGTTGTAACAATATTGCCGTTACAGCCTCTCAGTCGGGAATCCCATTGTCCCCTGCTATTCAGTCTTTACGCCTCCTCTGTGATTGAACCCTGATGCACTTTCTTTGCGACGATCCTGCAAACACCCAAGTGTAATGAGAATTCACAGGCTGGGTCCTCACACATACAGCGTCTCTTTTATTCTTCTGGCCGACCTGCCCGCCAACGGACTCTGGAACAAGATTCTCAGCCAGTCGCTTTACTCGGGAACTGAGGTGAAGCCAGATCTGTTTCTGTCCCAGGTGACCTCGGGCAGTGTCTTTGGTAGAGACTCTGCTTCTATAAAAAATGCTTTTCCAGAGAATGCCGAGGCCGCCCAGGATCGACCGGAGTGCCCTTTCTGAAACCGTCAGGAAGGGATGACGGTGCGTTTGGCTCAACCACAAAGCGCCATCAGCCAAAGGAAAGAATTCGGAAGCTGTCACCACCAAGCAAGGCGTTTGCCTCTTCTGGAAGTTTCCAGACCTCCTGTCTCACTTATCAGAGACAAGAGCTTAAAAGGGCTTTGGTTCCGACACCCTGCACATGGGGACCTCGTCACAGAGCACAGTCACCCCAGAAGAAGCCCCTTCTTCAGGCAGGTCTGCAGGTCTCTGTGAAGACCTGACCCCCCCCCTCGACTCCCATAACCCTGACCCTGGACCTCAGTTCTCTCTGTCCCTCCGGGACCACTCTTCCCCAGCGTCCAGAGCCTCAGGTCTGCGTTCCTTTTCGGGCATGGTCTCCATTCCTGTCTGTCTTTTGCCCTTGACCCACAGTGGCCCTTCGACTGGGTCCTTCCGGCTGGTTGTTGGTCTGTCACTCGCCAAACCAGTGGTTTACATGAGCTCCTGAAAAGAAACAGACAGCTGGGACCCTGGGGTTGGATCCTGGCTCAGCCCTCAGTGGCCGTGGGGTGTTAGGGAAGTCCCACAGCTTCTCTGGGAAAGGGGACAGAGATGGGACCCGCGCCACTAGCCCACTGCGGGGAAGGAAGGTGAGGACGCCAGAGGGGGCGGGATGGGGTCTGCAAACGCCCAAGCCTGCCTCAGCTGGGAAGAAGATGCAAAGAGCACCTACTTACGTTTCGCGTACGTCTTCGTTCGCTCCTACAAAACTCCCAGATGTGTTATCGACTTACCATCCATGAGACTGAGGCTCAACCTGATTGCCAGCTTGAGCGCGGGCTCATCCGGCTTGAGCAAGGCTCACCAGCTTGAGCCCAAGGTCGCTGGCTCGAGCAAAGGGTCACTCACTCTGCTGTAGCCCCCCGGTCAAGGCACATATGAGAAAGCAATCAATGAACAACTAAGGTGCCACAAGGAAGAATTGATGCTTCTCCTCTCTCTCCCTTTCTGTCTGTCTGTCCCTATCTGTTCCTCTGTCTCTCTCTCTCTCTCTCTATGTCACAAAAAAGGAAACTGAGACTCAGAGAGGTTCTGCATGTCCCCACTCCCAATGACAAGAGCTCATGGGGTCCCCCAGACACACCGTGCTCCAAAACTGCTCGTCTCTTCATTTCTGAGCTTGTTCCATTCAAGCAACGAAGATGACTTCCACAGGCGAGGTGTGCCCTAAGCACTCCGGTGGAGAAAATTAATTGTAATGCCCATCGGTTAGTTGGGTGCAATTACTATGTGGTCTGGTGCTTTGATTTGGGGTATTTATCCACTTGGCTAATAAATAATCACAACTGTGTAAAAAAACAAAACAAACAGACCCAAAGAATGAGTACGTGAGCGCAGCCTCAAGGGCGCACAGCCCGGGGCCCGAGTTGAGAAGGGCCAGGACAGCGGCCTCTTCCGTCCGCAATGTCACTTTCCGAGGTTCCCGTCCCCCCCCGAAGTCAATCGTGGCCTGAAAATATTACACGGAAAATTCCAGAAAGAAACAATGTCTCAGTTGTAAACTGCTCACTGTTCTGAGGAGCATGATGAAATCTCGCTCCGCCCCCCTCCGTCCCGCTCGGGGACGTGAGTCACCCCCTGGTCCCGTGTCTCCACGCTGCGGACGTTCCCGTCCTCAGTCACTTAGCAGCTGTGCCTGGTATCAGCTCAGGTGCCGGAGGGAGACACCGAGAGACCACACTCACATCATCGTTACAGTCCCTGGCTGTGATTGCGGCACTTTATTATTAGTTATACTTCTTCCTCTCTGACTGTACCTACAGAGAGGAACAAGCACGGTACCACGCAGGATCCAGCGCTGTCTCCCATCTGAGACGTGCACGGGGGGTCAGGGGACGCATCTCCCCTGGAGAAGGGGCTTCCTCCCCACGGTCACAGGCTGAGGGGCTGCGGAGCTCCGTGTCCCCTGCCCGTTGCCTTTTTCTCGGTGAAAAGTCGGTTGCACAGCTGTGAATTGAAGTCTGAATCTTTCCCCATACTGGGTGCCTTGTTGCCAAGTGGGGAAGAAATCAGCGTCCCACGTCCAGCTGGCTGGAGCATCCGGCGTCCAGTTGGGGAGAGGAGGGAACCCGCTCGGTCCCCACCCCAGAGTTCAGGCTACAGAGGTTTGCGAGCCCTTCTTTGTCCAGCCCGAGTCCAGGGAGGAGGTGGGTCCCGCAGGTGGGAGAGGAGTTAAAAGACTACAAGGAAGCTGCTGGCTCTTCCCTTCGTCACAGAGGGAGGCCAGGGCCTCTGCTGCCCAGCGGTGCCACACCTAACCATCTCCAGAATGCTGACTGTGTCCATGTGTGACCCACTTCCGAGGGAACAGCTGTGTAGAGAGAGGCATGCCTCCTGCCTGACACTTTGTATATAGCCTGGTGACCTTGCCTTAGGATTGTTCTGCGGTGGATTTAACTACGGAGTGGGCCCTTCTGTTGTATGGTATACGACATCTGTCACCTGTCTTTGCGTACTGAAATCCTGCTTCCCTCGCTAGGGTATCTTTTATTTAAATGGGAAGTGAAACCCCCTCATGTTACCTGTGACTGCCTCTCAGGTCTGGGGGCTGCTTCCAGCTCTGCCAGCACCCCTCTCAAGACCCCCCCCTAGAGCCCCAGGAATGGAACACATGCTCCATCCCCGCCGGGGAGAGAGCGAGAGGTGACCGGAGACCCCTACACAGGGCAGCCGGGCAGGGCGGTGCAGTAAGTGTAAGGACAAGCAGGAGGGGCCGGTAGCGACAGCAGAGGGAGGAAGGTCTTCCAGGAGGGGGAGGGTCCTAAAGCCACTGGCAGTTTAGGGACGATGACGACAGAGTCATATCTGTGGAATTCGGTGACACGGAGGGCACAGACGACCTGGGACAAAGCCACCTCAGTGGGCACAGAAGCCTGACAAGAGCAGGTGTTTGTTCGCCGGTGGAAGGGACGGCTTCACCACACGACATGGGGCGGAGGAGGGACAAGCAGCTGGAGTAGCCGGCGGAATGAAAGAAAGTTGTCGCACGTTGTCCGTCTGTCTGTCTGTTTTAGGACAGGCGGTGTCAGAGCTCGTGTTGCTGACCACAGACATGGGAGGGAAGGCTAGTGGTGAGGAGGGAGAGCTGCCTGAGGCATCCAGGTTCTCAGAGAGAAGAGAGGGAAGGCTTCAGAGCACAGGCCTGGGGTCTGCATTGACGGGAGTGGGTGCCGACGGCAGGTGACGGGGACGGGGGGGGGGGCAAAGGTCTGCGAGGGGTGGGGGCAGGGGGACCACGGGGCAGTGACTCACAGGGCAGCACTCAGGGGCGACCTCTCATCTCATCTCTGATGCCAGCATTAGCGTCTGTGCAGAGACGGCTGCTGACACGATTCGTTCGTCCTCATCCGGAAACCTGACCTCACGCTGAAACCAGAAGTGACCTTGTCCCTGAGACTTGGCCGAGCTTACTCGCCGCTGGTCCTGGAGGAGGATCTTCAGCCAGCTCTGGTCTGCCTTTCTCACAGCCTCCCTCGTCGTGGCCCAGGGGGGTGGGGTGGGGGACCGCGCTACAGGACTGGTGAGAGTCAGGGTCAGGCTTCCAGACTCGCTCGGACCCACCCGCTGTGGGGGCGCAGGAAGCTGGGAAAGAGAACCCAAACTAACTAGATGGCATTTAAAAGGAATGGGTAGACATGTCTGCCCTTGAGTTAAGAATGTACATCTAGCCTGACCTGTGGTGGCACAGTGAATAAAGCGTCAACCTGGAAACACTGAGGTTGCCGGTTCAAAACCCTGGCTTGCCTGGTCAAGGCACATATGGGAGTTGATGCTTCCTGCTCCTCCCCCCTTCTCTAAACTTAATAAATAAAATTTAAAAAAAAGATTATTAAAAAAAAAAAAAAGAATGTACATCTATTCCTGCTCATGTTGGCAGTCAGAGGAAACTCGACTACTAGCATTGGATATGTGGGGGCTGGTCAAGTTGAGAGTATCCAATTCAGGAAGACACCAGAGACACCCCCTCCTTCCTGCCCACGTCAGACTAAATTCTCCCGATGAGTCATCCCGAGTGAAATGTCTTCAATAGCACCCGGTACAAACCAATTAGCATCATCCTCCATTTGCATCTTGCAAGAAACCCCATGGTCACCCACATCAATGGCGTGACATTGAAAACTGGCCCTTGGCCCTGGCCTGTTGGCTCAGCGATAGAGCCTCAGCCCAGCATGTGGAAGTCCCAGGTTTGATGCCCAGTTGGGGCACACAGGAGAAGTACCATCTGCTTCTCCACCCATCCTCCTTCCCCTTCTTTCTCTCTCTCTTTCCCTCCCACATTCATGGCTTGAATGGTTCAAGCAAGTTGGCCCTAGGTGCTGAGGATGGCTCCGTGGCCTCACCTCAGGCACTGAAATAGCTCAGTTGCCAAGCAACAGAGCAGCAGGCCCAGGTGAGCAGAGAGCATCGCCCTGTAGGAGGCTTGTTGGGTGGATCCAGGTAGAGGAGCATATGGCAGTCTATCTCTCTGCCTCCCTGCCTCCCCACCTCTCACTTCATAAAAAAAAGAAAGAGAAAAAGAAAAGGAAAGATTGGCCCTAAGCACCCAGATTTCCCAGTCCCTGGGTGAGGTCACTCCCACCCGCCTGAGCTGGGAGAAGCTCCCCTGGTTCATTCGTGTCCCGTGTGCTTTAATTGACCCTAGACTTCCTTATTTCAGCAACATAATCTAGGCTGTTCTTTCAATAACTTTCCATCTCAATTTCATTTTTGAACCCCCATAGCAGATAGAACAGGGTCTCCACACAGTACATACTCAAAGCTATGTCTCTAACCAGCCGCCCAGTAAGACCAATAATTCCTGTTTTGCCAAGCTCCTCGGGTGGTTTAGGGGCACAGAGGAAGTGACCACTGAGAGGCTTTGCAAACATGGAAGTTCTCCAACTTTTCTGAGGATCTGTGTGACGCCACAATTGACTAGAATTAATTGGGAGTGGGTTTCTGGTTCATTTAATTTGGGGGTTAATCAAATAATCTTCTAGTTTCAACCTATGCTTAAAATGATTTAAAATGTTCATCCAGTTTCAATCTCGGGTAACACCATCTAGGGGACAGGTCTCACCCCCCCCCATCCTTCACTGAGGGGAAGGACACAGAAGGGTACGGTCAGGCATGAGTGGTTGGAGTTGAGCTGAAGGACCGTGGCTCCGTGAAAACAGGACCCCTCGTGCCCAACACAACTTCCCTTCCGTAGGCGCACGATAAATATTTGTCCCATGAAGGAGCTCCTGCTATGATTCTTGTTTTTATCATTCATTTCTTCCAAAATAGAGAACAGTCAATAATACTGATATTCTAATAGGTCGAAATCATTTTGGGTTCTGATCATCTTCACAAATTAGTGATTTTCAGATGGAAGACCAGGCTATTCGGAGAATGACCACGGATTGCTCTGTCTAACGTACATCAAAGCATAAAGCGAATGAAGAACTTCTGAAGGTAAAGAATCTTCGTGTGGGGCAGGATGACAGCGAAACCCACTGGCCTGGGGGCAGGAGCTGGGGCCTCGTGTGGAAACGCGTGCAAAAGGCTGGACATCAGAGGGGGGTCAGGTCAATGATGAAGACCAGAAAAGTCCAGGGCAGAAGGAGTTCCTGAGAGAGCCAGTTCTGGAGGCCTAAGGAACGTGGTCTGCCTCTTCTAAGATGGTACAGTCAAAATCAGGATGAAATCACCATTAACTTTGAAACGGTGGAACCAGGCCACAGAAACCTTGCCCTAAGCGTACGTGCTGAAGGGACCCTGCCTTGGTGTCAGGGTGACCGAGATGTCCTCTTGCTAATCAGAGCTCAGTGTCGACTACAGCGTCATTTTGCTTCCAGGACGATGTGACTCACCGAGCGCGTAGGCCAGGGCGAATGATAAGGCCGCGGCTGGGTCCTGGCACGTTCCCCAAGGAGGCCTCACGACCGCAGCTCGGTCAGAAACGCCTCTGGGTGGTAGGATTCCTCCAAGACAGGCTGGTTTGGGGACGAGCGCAGGGAAGGTGTCGCCAAGTTTCTTGACCTCAATTTGGAAGTCACTCAGACCTCATCTCATGGACGGAGGAGCCCACACACGATGCTCCTGGGTTCCGGGATTTAGCAATCTAACCACCGTTTCAATGCCATGAAGATCTGCAGTTTCAGCTACATCTACGTGGGTAATGATATATTCACTGTGGAGCCGTGCACACTGTGAAAAACACTGAAGCCTCTCGGGCATGCCGTATGTTAAAGCTCAGAGACAGGAGGTGACTTAAATCATCCAGGAGGGTGACCAGAGTGAAGATTCAAACACAGGTCTTCAGGGTCCACGTGAAGCCAAAGACATTCAAATTTAATTTCCCTGATGGCCATGTGGAGTTAACCCCCCACAGCGGAGTACCGATTCCATGTGGGCAGGGATCGCTATCTGTTTGTTCATTGACGTAGCCCTAGGACTTGGGACATAAGATGTTTGAATATTTGTGGAAGGGTTGGAGGAAAGGAGAGAGAAAAGAAGGAAGGAAGGAGGGAAAGAAGGAAGGAGAGAGAGAAAAGGAAAGAGAAAGAAAGAGAGAGAGAGAGAGAGTGGGAGAGAGAATTTATGGGAGACTTCTTGTTTAAAAATGTGCAAGCTAGATTCCAGAGAGCGAGCTCGATCCTGAGGGTCCCAGCCAACCACTCTCCTCCAGCTTGCGCAAACCCGTGTGCGTGTAGCTTAGTCGCGCCCGTGGCGAGGTGACCACCTGGACCCCCTCCGCAAGCACAGTCTGAGTCTCCCGTGCAGGGCCCTCTGCTGAATGGCACCGCTGGGCCTTCGCACGCTTGCTTGCTCAGGGGCCATTCTGAAGCAGTCACAGGAAATGCAAATGTTGATAGATTTTATGTCCAAGTGGAGTCAAGATAAATGGTATCGTCAGCTGACCCGGACACCAAGGGACAGAACTTTCTGGAAAGTAGACCTGAGAATCACAAGCCCGGAAGGAGAGGGCTTCGGTCCAAGACAGTGGACGATGGCCTGACACGGCAGGCTTCAGACTCTGCGGAAAATAAAACCGGGGATAGAACTGTGGGACACCTCCATGCTGGGGGCTTCGGAATCGTGGTTTTAAGAAGGAAAAGGGAGATAAAATATGGATCATAAAGATTTATTTTCAACCCCGTCTACACCCTGCCTCTATATTCAAACACTTCACCCTGGGCCTTTCTACCGTTAGGGAGCAAGGAAGGCCGCGGCTAAGAACCCCGTTCCCAGACCAGGGCTCTGCCTCCGGACAGCGTGTCGACTCTGGAAACGTCGATTTGCCTCTGAGTCTGTCCCTTCATCCTCACAAGGTCATTATGAGCATTAAATTCGTCATTCAGGGGAGGGCTTAGCATAATGCCTTGGCACTTGTAAAGACCGATCCAATTTTACTTGCCGTGAGCGTAACGGTTGTCCGCGTTGGTGACGCTGTTCTTCTCATGGGTACTTGACCAGAGTCACTCCACTTTAGGTAAGGTATGATCAGCATCTGCCTCTCTTTGTGTGCCTTTGTGTGTGTGTTTGGTTCTGTCCAAAGCCCAGGGTACCTTCTCCTGTGGTTCTCGGGGCTCCCTGTTTGTTCTTCTTTGCGAGGTCTGAAAGGCGAGCGTGGGCTGCAAGCTCAGGCGCGGACGCGGGGACAGCCTGCACTCCCCTGGCCGTGCGGCCGGAGAGAACCTTCCACCCCAGACTCTCCAACGACATGTGCTGCTTGTTAGCCTTGCCCGTTGTACGAGGACAAAGTACAGGGGGTTAGCATGACGTGACCAAGCGAACTTGCGCCCCACCGGCCCTGTCTGCATCTGTGAAACTGCTTCTAAGAATCGCTATCAAGCCGGCGACGATCTAGGCGTAGCTTCCCTTGCGGTGGCACTAGGACCTCAGGTCAGGGATTAGTCAACATTTTCTGCGAAGGGTGAGATCGTAAATACTTTGGGCTTTGCAAGGCTACCCACAATCTTGTTGCGTATCCTTCTTCTTCCTTTTTATTTCCCACAACCTTTTATAGATACGAAAAAAAATAAAGTTCTGAACCTGTGGACGGTGTGAAAACCGTCTATGAGCTAAAACCGGCCCCCACAGGCTACAGTTTCCAGAACCCTGTTCTAGACTCCGATTTCCTTTGTATTAGACAGTTTGGCAATCGAGGAGAACAGGCGCTTAAAAGCCCTGCTCTCTGCCAGGATCACGCTGAAAGTCAGTCTTGCGTTCAGCCTGCAGGGAACTGGACCCTTTCAGAGGATTCACTGAAAGGGAAGAGGTATTTCATTGAAATGTCTCTCCAGCTACACTGTGTGTCAGGACACAGGCGCGAGCGCACATATGGTCTCGGCGTTCCCAGTGACCCCTTCCAGCTCGTTTCCCTGGGAACACATGCTGAAACAAAAATGTATATATCTCAACAAGCCCCAGGTTTCTGGCTGCCGAAACTGCTTTACGAGCTGACTTTGGAGGGTGTCTTGTTTCCATTAAAGTGCCTGCCTGGCTGACTCCTCTCTCCCTCCTCGGCCCCGCCACCCTCCCTCCATGTTCTCCCTGTCCTCTCTCCGGGTGTCCCCTCGGTCACATGGGCTCGTCCTGTCTCCTGGACCCTCCGCACCAACCCCCCCCCCCCCCGCTCCTCCCCCTCCCCCGCTCCCGGCGCCTCTTCGCGCAGGCGCAGTCCGGGCCTCCCGGGACAAGGGCCCCACATCTGGTTCCCATCCACCGAGCAGTCTCGCTGCGGCCCCGCCCACCCAGATTTCCTGTCCATAAATCACGGCGCATCTGGAACACGCTCGGGACCACTTTCGGGGACTGTTTACTCAGCGTGCCTCCTTTTTTTTAGAAGAACTGCTTCCCCTTCCATGGCCTTTCCAGTTGGCCAGCGTCTCCCTGAGCTGATAACTATCTAAATTCTTAAGTTTTGAAAAGTGGACAGAACGGGGAAGTTACTTGGATAAGGCGTTTGAACAAATCGTCCGAAAATGAGAGTTGGGCAAAACCTAACAGTTTGTAATAATGAAAGGAGTGGGGGAAAAAACAAAACAAAACTGGAAGTCCATGAGTTGCACTAAGAAGAGGTGATACCTGATATTTTAAATAAACTTTTGGGAAGTGCGGGTAGTTAATGCAATCAGAGCTTTGTGCTGGGTCGTGCTGGAAACGTTAGCTTATTTCCTTCTCATGACAACCCTACCAGATAGGCGCGGTCCACCTTATTGGACAGGGGAGGAAACTGAGGCACAGAACAGCTAAGTGCCTTGCCCAGACCGCTGAGAAGTGGCAGTCCTCTGAAAAGGATTTAGACAGTCTGGCACCAGAGTCCTCACATAAACACGTGACTTGACTTGCTTCTTGGTTTCTTCCATCATAAAGGGACCCCCATTTCACCACCGGGGAAACGGAGGCACGGAAAAGTTACAACTATTTGCAAGTTTTCCCAAACATTGTCTCCCTTCTTAGTCCTGCTAGTAGTATATGTTTCAATGCTGGACTGTCCGGTAGGAAGTAAATTCTCATTTCTACATTTTCCACAGAAATGTGTGATTAACTTGATTTGTATCAGTGGAGAAATAAAATAAATATGTCAAAATATTTTACAAAAACGTTTGGTCACTCATTCTGATGATTTCCTTATGGTCATAGTATCTGACTCCAGAGGAATCTGCATGAGAAAAATCGAAATATAAATTAACGTAACGGGCGGGAGTCCCTGAGTCAGTCAATATTGCCGGGCAACAGCTAGCCTCAGTGATGTTCAGCGCCCGTTCTGATATGCAGTGAGTGCCAAGCCCTGTGCCAGGTGCTCAGGGAAATGATGCGTCAGATAGCGTCTCCCCCTGCAAAAAATGTGAAGATCGTCGTGAGATGCTTGTCAATCACAGCATTTTGTAGACATGTAGATTCTCTGAATGTGAGAGATCAGCTCGTCTTTCTCCATCATGTTAGGGGGGCCGTGGGTATGGGAAGTGGAAAGGTTAGGTTGTATCTCAGTGACCAACCGGGCCAACATCTCAGGAGCTTAAATACAAGAAAAATTGATTTAATCTTTTTCATTGGTTTGGTTTCTTTGTTCCAATCTGTTTCATTTTCACTGCATTGAGAGGAATGTCTATATCATGGTGATGGATGTACAGGCAGATGTTACTTTTTACTTATTTACACAGAAAGACAGTATCCAGATGGTCCTTAGTCTAGGAATCTAGCCTTCTCATCTCACAAGCCAACCCAAGCACCATCCAAAAATCTGTCTATTGCTTAGTGATTTCTGTTATTCATAAGCAAAATATTTATAACTAAAAACAAAAATCAGAAATTAATGATCAGTAACTGTTCCTAACAGTGGGAATTGGCTATTAGAGGTGGGGAAGGGAAGCTGACCATTGCTGCTATGTCCTGAGGTTCAGATCACATGCCTGCTGAGCCTGGTGCTTCAGACCGCCTGAGAGCAAGTCGCCCTCCATGTTATCCATGCCGTCAGTCATGTTAGGAGTGGGGAAGTTAAGTACTTGACCCAAACTGGGCAGCTGGACCACTTAATCGTTCCCCAGAGAGTGGATAGAGCGAGGGGAGTCAGGTAGCCTGGATCCATATCCTAGTGGTGAAATTTTTCTGATGCAGGTAAAACAAGCAATGTATGAAGAGGCTCCACGGGGTGGGGGCAGGGGACACTGATGACTATTACAGGTTTCTGAGACAGTGAAATGATGTTGAGGGAAAACTCGCACATTAAACCCTTCGTTCATAATAACGACGATGGCTGTCTTCTGACAGTCGTGAGCAGACCCACTATGTCAAGTGGGGTACGAGGTACTTCACTGGCAAGAATTCTAGAAATAGATATTGTTAATGCCTCCACTTCACACATTAAAAAAAAAGGGAGCCCTGGCCAGTTGGCTCAGTGGTAGAGCATCGGCCTGGCGTGCAGGAGTCCCGAGTTCGATTCCCGGCCAGAGCACACAGGAGAAGTGCCCATCTGCTTCTCCACCCCAACCCCCCTCTCCTTCCTCTCTGTCTCTCTCTTCCCCTCCCACAGCCAAGGCTCCATTGGAGCAAAGTTGGCCCGGGCGCTGAGGATGGCTCCATGGCCTCTGCCTCAGGCGCTAGAGTGGCTCTGGTTGCAATAGAGCAACACCCCAGATGGGCAGAGCGTCGCTCCCTGTGGGCGTGCCAGGTGGATCCCAGTCTGGCGCATGCGGGAGTCTGTCTGACTGCCTCCCCATTTCCAGCTTCAGAAAAATGTAAAAAAAAAAAAAAGAAAAAGGAAAAAAACTGACTCAAAGAGGTACACTTAACCCAAATGAAATCAATCTTGGTTGCATTAAAGAGGATCTGTCTTCTTGCCCTTTTTCTGCTCTAGGGGCTGCCGGCATTCCCGGGCTCCTGGCCCCATCCGCCACCGTCAAAGCCAGCCCACCGCGCTCCCAGACCTTGCTTTCATCAGGGTGCTGCCTGGTCAGACTCCCGTCTCCCGCCTCCTTCTTCCACTTTTAAAGGCCCCTGGTGATCACCTTGGGTCCACCCATCTAATCCAAGGTCATCTCCCTGGCGGCTTGTGTCACAAACTCCATGTCCCCTCCGCCGTGTCATGGAGCACACAGCCCCAGGTTCTGGGGTCCTCCTTGGGAGGCCCTCCGCCATCCATCTGGAATGTCAAGGTTGCGCAATGAGCACACTGGCAGAGAGGGAATTCCAGGAGGCGTCTGACCACAAAACCCACGCTCCAAACCGCCATCGCGTTCCCCAGTGTCTCACTCGATGGCCGCACTGCTCTCCCTGCCCCTTGAGTGACTTCCTGAGACACACACGCGTCCTTCCATCTAAAAGCCTTGTCCGTCTTCAGAGCTTGGGGTGGCTTTCGTCTCTGCTGTGGGGCGGTTCCGAGGAAACCCTCCTCCTGCGTGTCTGGATCACGCGGGCTCGCCCTCATCTGTGGTCCTCCAGGTGTTTGTAGCATCTGGAACCCCAGCCCTGTGCAGCCACCCCCCATCTCCTGCCATCTACCCAGCTGGTGTTAACCTTTAGGAATAAAAAGAACACACATGATCTTTTGTAAGAAAGCAGTTCACATCTGTGAGGAAAATGACTGGTGACCTCCCCCCTGTCCCCCCCCCATCCCTGCATCTTCTCGTTGCCGCGTGGAAGAACTCCGGTTCCTTCAGCCATCCACGGGACGAGGGCATACTCCCTTGCACACCCTACCGTTTACCGACGGGCCCCTGACAGAGTGACAGTTCCTTAAGGGTGGCCCAACCAGACCTCCACCTAGATGCCACCTGTCCATAAACCCCTGGCAGGTCAGACCAGCTTTCCCGTGGGTCTGTCCCGGTGTTTATAGAATGTAACTGATAATCACATGAATTAGAATAATAGAGATATTTGCAACAGGGTACCACTAAAACACTATTCTTTTTTTTTTTCTTCTATTGAGAGGTCATTTATTTGTGGGATTCGGGTGAGTAGACCCAAATAAAAGACCTCATATTTATGCCCGGCAAAATGCATGTTTACAAAGACAGCCCCCCTTTCAACCAAGGTTTGCTCACTCTCCCTCTCAGTTTCACGCCCTCTGTAAACACGAGAGTCGTGTCTCATGTGCTCCTGTCCATGGCACGGACAAAGATGCTGAGCGGTTTAGAATTGGGGACAGGGTTCTACAACAGAGAGAGATCAAAAAACCTTTGGGTTACTGAGTCAACAATTCCTTTGGACCGTGAGCCAGTTAGCAACTCACCGCATCATAGGAGCATCCACCCCATATTTCCCCAGCGTGTCCGCAAGTAGATCATGAAGAGTTTGTCAAACGCCTTGATGTAGAACAGATGGCGTCCTGTGTCAACCACATGTCCCAGCTCAACTCCTGTGAAAGAAGGAAATGAGATCCGTGGGTAGCAGCAGCTGGAGTCGGAGTAATTTTCCCCAAATCTCCCACGGAATGCATTGCAGTGATAAAAATAATTGCAGACTAGGCAACTTACAGAAAGTGACAATTATCATCTTTCATATTGTGGAAACACATAGAATCAAGGAGCGTGGACATATAACCCGGTCTATTTTCGACGCCCTTGGACATGTTCCCAGAACATCTCCGGTGTCATATCGATGAAATAAACACAGTGTCAGCACTTCCTGTCTCTCCGGGTTGAGGTGAGCACCCAAGGAGCTGAGATAATCAACATGTGCTGTAAAAGCCACAAGTGTGCTCTCCAGTAGGTTGGAAGCTATCTCGACATCATCCAAGCGCACCTTCCGTGGCCCCAACTCAACAGCCTCGACCCGCTCGGGAATGCCACACACCCGGCTGCATAACTTCCTTCAGAACACACCTACGACATGTGGACAGTTTGGAGATGAAGGACAGTTCATGTAGCGGGAGGCGTTAATAGTAGCGTTCCCAAGAGAAAGTTTATATTGTTTCCTTTTAACAGATCAAGTTTCACACTTCACAGCCCAATGTGCGGTGATGAAAAGGCTTACGCCGTAGCTCTGGCATCCTGGGGATGGTGCATCCCGAGATGGTGCTGGCCACATTGAAAGGACACCTCTCGGGCGTGTTCTGTCACTGCTCGTGGGTGCCATTCAATAACCAAAGAGATGGCCAACACGGAGGATGAGAGTGTGTTCTCTCCCCTCTCGCCTGACCGCACGGAGCAGCTACTGGAGGTGAAACGTGTATGTAGCAAGGACCATAGGCAAAAAAAAAAAATCAGCACTCTTAACTCATCCACAGTGTGGCCTAGACCTGGCCACTCCGAGTCTCCGAGCTTAATTTTCTGCGTCTGTAACATGGGTTCTTTGCACCTGCTTTACTATGCCAGCTCGACCTTCTTTCTCCACCATCACACCTTCTCCACGCCGCTCTGCCTCCTCCGCCGTTCCACTTCCTCCACGACTGTCCTTGGTCTGCTCTTGTACCTCGCTCAGCGTCGTACCTTCTTCGCCATTGCCCCTTCGTCACGGAGCCGTCGTGGGGGCGAAGGGAAGTCACGTATAGGAAACGGCCAACTCTCCAGCCAGGCTAGAGCACAGGGCTTTCCATGACTAATGCGGCAACCAATGTGTTCCTGGAGATGAATCATCGTTATTCGTACAAGACCGGCGTCCGCAGATGAGTGAGCGTGGCCTTTGATCTCGCGCTTACCATCTGTCGTGGTGTCAGGGGGTTTTTCAGCCATGATATCACAACCCCTCCCCCCTCGCCGGCAGATTGACTTTCGGTGAAAACAGAACCCTCACACGATGGACAAGCGCGTCAGAATACACTGAACGTGTCCGTGTCCGCGGTAACAAAATGCCCAGACCTAAGTCATTTCTGACAAGACGGATGGACCTAGAGGGTGTTGTGCTGAATGAAGTAAGTCAGACAGGGGAAGACGAGTGCCAGATGCTTTCACTTCTATGTGGAATCTATAAAACAAAATAAACAAGCCACACAGAAACAGACGCAGAGATACGGAGGACAAATGGATGGTCCCCAGATGGAGAGGGGTTGGCAGGACAAGCGAGAAGGGGGAAAGGAATGGAGAAGTACAGAGTCTCAGTTATAAAAACAGTCGTAAGGATGTTGAGCACAGCACAGGGAACATAGTTAATAATTTTGCAACAACTGTGTGTGGTGGTGCGGGGGGGGGGGCGCTGCACTTAATAGGGAGACTCCTTCGTCAGTGTATAAATGTCGAACCACTTTGCTGTACACACGAAACTAAAACCATATTGGACATCAACAGAAATTGAAAAATAAAAAATAATTTAAAAAAAGTTCAGTGCAGTGCGATGAGACCGTTCACCCTTAAGTAAGATAGAAATGAAGAGAAATGCAAAGTAGCTCCCAGCTTTACTGGTGATATTTATAACACCTTTCGATAACAAGGGGGGAATCGTATTCCATGATAGCAAAGGGAAAGAGTCACTGCAGATTTGAAGTTAAAAAAAAGAGACAAGCGTGTTGAACTGTGCAGCACAGAGAGCATTCCACAGACCTGAGCTCAGTGAATGGCTTTTGCAGACGGGAAAACCGCAGCTTAGCGAGGTTGAGCAGCCCGCCAGCGCCGTGCGCACCTTCGGAGCCGGAGCAGAGACTCAAGTCCCGTCTGTCCTCCTCTGACGCCCGGGCCGCTCCCCTCTGAGCCCCGGCTCCTTCCAGGACAAGAGCTCTCCTCCAGCCTCTCAACTCAACTCTGACCACTTTCTCCCTTGTGCCTTAACACGTCTGCCTGAGCCCGCACCGCTGCGGCCTCCCTGTCCGGTTCCTATCCAGGGGACTCGGGCTCGAGGATGCCGGCCACACAGGCCGTAGTTGGGGAGGAAGGAGACGTGGCTGGAGGAAGCCAGGAGGACTCCTGCCCGGTGTCCAAATGCATGCAGAAATGTATGCAGAAATACATGCAGAAATGCATGCAGAAATGTATTCAGAATTGCATGCCAAAATGCATGCAGAAATGCATGCAGAAATGCATGCAGAAATGTATGCGGAAATGTATGCAGAAATGTCCAAGCAGATGAGGCAACCCAAGGAAGAGCCTTCAGGTTGGTCTGAAAGTGGGTCAGCTTGCTTCCTGACCAGGGGGCACTGGTCACCTGGCTTGGGTCACCTGCAGACAGGGACTGGAGCAGAAGAACCAAGACCCAGTTGTCCCGACGGGAACAGGAGTCCAGCAGGAATCCAGACCTGAGCCAGGGGACCGGGGTTGGGGTGGAGCTCCAGCCTCAGGGGAATGGAGGCCTCAGACAGGGAAACAAGGGGCCCCGTCACTCCACATGGATCTCAGCAGAAGCTGGGGAAGCAGGAACTGGATATTGGATGGAAGAATAACTCAGGACCCCCGCAGGTAGTGAGACAGGAAGGCCGACATATCGCCCGCCCTGGTCAACACTGGCCCAGGGAGAATGAGCACTGGTCCACGCAAGGCTGGAAGTCAAGGTGAGCACAGGTAGGACAAGCGGAGGAAGGAGGGGATCAGCGCTCATCCTGCCCCCGTCACCCTCCTCACCTCTGCCCCGTGAACCCTGTGTCCCTCGTCATTGGTATTAGCAGTGGTATCGGATTCTATGTTCATGTATCCGCAAAGACTCATTCAGTTCCTACAACGAGCCAGGTGGACCCAGCGGTGGCCGACGTAGTTCTGAGATCGGCCATCCGGGAGAGGACACTTCGCAAGAGGACACTGGCCACGGGCAGAGAGAGGGCTGGGACCATGGTGAGGCAGCTCAGTCACTCGCCGTGGCCCCAAAACATAAATTTAGGGGAACCAAAAACTTCCGCGGGTAAAGATAAATACTATTTTATTACAGAATTAAAAAAAAATCAAAATAAATGCAATAAAATCCAGGATGAACAAAATAAGCATATATCAAAATAAAACAGAATCTGGCAACAGGAACAGACAGAAAAGAAGCAAAAATCACCTCCTTTCCTCCATAGCGGAGGGCACTGCTGTGCGGCCTTCCTTCCTTCCTCCCTCCCACCCTCCCTCCCTCCCTTCTTTCTCTCATACATTTGCATATTTATATATATTTGCATACAGCTGAGTGTGCAAGGGAGTAATGGCTCCACCCCTAATGGATCCTGAATTCAAGGTTCATTTCAATCAGCCTTTATCACTCACAGGTGGTTCTCAGGTTCACATCTTGCTGCTTGGGGTTAAGTGGTGGCTGATGCTCCCAGCGCTGCGAGCTTCCCCCGACCACTACATTTCTTGCCCGTTCTGCACGCCCACCAGGGCACACTGCCCACCTCACCCTTACAGATCTGGGCAGACAGGGGCCCGTGCTGGGACTCACCTCCTCAAGCGCAGAGGCAGGACAAGGGACTGTGGGTCCTCCTGCCATCTTCCACCTTCTACCCCACGTGTAGGGGGCCAGGTCCGCTCGCGTTGTCATTGGCCAAAGCAAGCCACACGGCCACAGCTCACCTACCAGGGTTAGAAACTCACTCATACACCGTGAGTTGGTGGTCAGCCTCAGTGACTGCCCCAGCCGCTCTCTGGCTGAGCCAGGACAGTGAGAAGGACTTGCCCTTCTGACCACTATGGAGGGAGGTGGACATTCCACCAGCCCAGGAAGAGGCGTGCTGGTCCCTAGAGCAGAGGGTCCTGTTTGCTGTGGAAACCTCGTCAACTCCCTCATGTCCGCATACCCTTCACGCGGGGCGTCCTCCCAGAGAGCACACACACCCTGTTCACGTGTTCCAATTAGCTTGCCATTTGGATTTGGATTTTCTCATGGATAGGCTTTATTTTTTCAATCAATTTTAGTTTTATGGAAAAATTAAGCAGAACGTACAGTTCCCATGTATTCCGCCCACACAAACACACATACACAGGCACGCAGAGATTCCCTTACTGTTTACATCTGGCATGAGGGCGGTGCATTTGTTACAACTAATTGATGAACTCAGTTGGTTGAGGCTCTTAGTGAGGGAGAAGCCTTTTCCACCATATTGAATCTCAACCCTTGGTGGTCCTGTCTCCACGGACTGTGCTTGACCCTGGTGCTTGGTGGCCCATGGATGGTGGTGCCGCATCTGTGGCAGGTAGCCAGGAAAAGCAAACCCCAGTTCAGAATAAGTGTCAGTCGAAGGGCAAGTCACTGTTTCTTCATGGTGGAATGGGTCCAATGTGATCACCCGCCTTGGGGTTGTTGGTGGGTCCCACAAAGTCCTGCATCAGGACATGAAGGGGGTCGTGGTTGCTGGCACGTGGACCACACAACAGTGGCAATGGCCAGGCCGGTCTGATGATGTAAAATCCGTGTCTGGGTCTCCTAGAGCAGTGGTCCCCAACCTTTTTTGGGCCACGGACTGGTTTAATGTCAGAAAATATTTTCACGGACCGGCCTTTAGGGTTGGGATGAATAAATGTATCACATGCCTGAGACAAGCGTCAAGAGTGAGTCTTAGACGGATGTAACAGAGGGAATCTGGTCATTTTTTAAAAATAAAACATTGTTCAGACTTAAATATAAATAAAACAGAAATAATGTAAGTTATTTATTCTTTCTCTGCTGACCAGTACCAAATGGCCCATGGACCGGTACCGGTCCGCGACCCAGGGGTTGGGGACCACTGCCCTAGAGGGTTGACCCTAAGCTCCTCGTCCACTTGGTACTGTTAGCCATTGACCATTGGAGAAAACAAGCGACGATAACTAAGACCCCCAGGGGGCATCATCCATGTGGCCTCTCACTGAAAGCATCCCTTGAAGGGGGGGGGGCTGTGGGTGGGCTTCCAGACAGAATGTGGATAATCTCAGCTCCTGGGCTCATTAAACAAGGAACAAACAGCTTTTGCCCCAAACCGTTTTGCCCCTGATCCTCCAGCACTGCCCGTCCCAGTGCCTGACTCTGACGTCGGGTCCGTGGCGCAGAACGACCTGCATTACTTGCCATTTCTTCGCCTTTCGTTCGTTGCCACGGAAGCGGTCGACACTGAGTGGACATGGCACTGGCACCTGTCATTCTCCCAGGTGAGGTCACCTGGCACCAAGTGGACATGACGGCAGATCACAGTTCTGCCTTCCGGTGGCTTCCCCTTCTCTGCCGTCCCTCAGGATGTCCCTCATGAGGCCCTCACGTGGCAGCAGCCCTGTCACGGGGCACTGGCCAGCGTGCAGAGACACCTATAAATCATGTTCCATTTTTCTAAGTCAACCCCGCCCACGTGTGTTGAAGAGGGACGGTCCTGTGACAGAGGAAGGCGTGACAGCAGCATGCCCATGCCACGTCCCTGTGTGGGCAGACCCTGCTGATCCCAGCCGACACCTCCCACTGAATGGCAGAGGGACGCCGGGCACAGCTGACTCCGTGGCGAGGTGTCCTGGGGGACATCTGACGGCCACCTGTCACCTACTAGTATGACAGCAGTTGTTTCCACAAGAGAGTCCTCACATGCTCGTGGCGATGTGGGCGGGCCCCCGAATCGGAGGGACGCTGCTGTGTTTCCCTCCGTCCCTGCTGGCCGCCGGCCCCTCGTGGCCCCCTCATCCGCGGTCTGGGAAGGACCACGACGATGGATCAAAGAGGCTCAGCACGGCCTCCCAGCTGGTCCCCAGATGCTCCCTCCGTGCGTCCTGTCTCGTGATCCACTAAAATGTCGGCAAAGAAAACAAGCTAGCAGCCCATACAGATCCATTTAAAGACACAAGCCTGGCCGTTCACCCAGTTGATTTTCAAGCAAATAAAAAGAGAAGTCAACAACCTAAAAAAGCGTTTAAATTTAGAAAGACAAAAGGAAGTCGCACATACTGAGGTTACGAACACCCGAGATGCCGTGAAAAGGGAGGGAGAGGTTACCCAGATAACGCTGGACAATGATTCAAGGGGAATGAGATAAAGCTCAACGGCCAAGGGGTGCGGACGAGAGCTGGACAGCACGAAGACGCGTCGTCCAAGATGACGGCCGCTCGGGCGCGCGTGCTTGACGCAGTGAAGCTGAAACGGCTTGTCCACGTGGTCTACAGGCCCCCTCGATATCCACATGGTCACCATGCCCCCTCGACGTCCACGTGGTCACCATGCCCCCTCGACGTCCACGTGGTCACCATGCCCCCTCGACGTCCACGTGGTCACCATGCCCCCTCGACGTCCACGTGGTCTACACGCCCCCTCCACGTCCACGTGGTCTACAGGCCCCCTCGACGTCCACGTGGTCTACACGCCCCCTCGACGTCCACGTGGTCTACACGCCCCCTCGACGTCCACGTGGTCTACACGCCCCCACCACGTCCACGTGGTCTACACGCCCCCTCGACGTCCACGTGGTCACCATGCCCCCTCGACGTCCACGTGGTCACCATGCCCCCTCGACGTCCACGTGGTCTACAGGCCCCCTCGACGTCCACGTGGTCTACACGCCCCCTCGACGTCCACGTGGTCTACACGCCCTCCCTGACCTCCGGCTTGGTGGGGACGCCAGGCACTCCCCTCAAGCTGGGGCAGAGCAGATAGATACCTGGCTTCCCGCCTCACTCAAGGAAGGATTTGGGAGCCGACGGCCTTTGTCGCTGAGGCAAGTTGGCTCTCAGGAGCACTCAGTCCACAGCCCAAGTGTCCCTAGAGATGGCCAAGTGCCCTCGACCTGCCCCCAGCGGCCAGCGTGCACTCCCCCACGCCCCATGCCCTGCACGTGCGCTGAGCATGAGGCTCTGTGGGTCTGGGAAGGAGAGATGATCACGTGAACGAATAATCCACACCCCGGCTCCCAAAGACCCACGGAACAATGAGAATGAGAATCCGAGATCAGGAAGCTCCCGGAACCCGACCGTCTGACCTCCCCCACCGGGGCTCCGGCCTCGTCAGCGGCGCCCGTCAGCAGCGTGCGGCCGACTGTGCTTTGGTTCCGCGCCGACGCTGGACTCGCCACTGTGGTCGTGTTACCTGTTTATAATCACGCTCGAGATCTAGAGGCTCATAGGACGCAATGCATTCCAGGGGGCGCATGTCCCTGGAGCGGTCCCCCCCCCCCCCGACATCCACACCCCAGACCTCGCTGCTGGCGCCCAGACACGGGGCGCTTCCTCGCACTGCAGGTCAGGGGCACGGCCTGGTTTCAGAGCTGGAGATGTGCTGTGGGGACCGGACCGAGGCTGCCTTCCTCCGGGACGGCCACCATGATCGGGGTGGCGGAGACCACAGTGCAGGCAGTGACCGAGAGAGACTGGCAGGGGACAGCCCTCAGGCGGAAGCGAGTGGCTCGTGCGAGGTTGGGGGAGGGCAGCGCCTGCTCTGGGTGGGCGGTGGGGAGCGAAGCTGGCCCGGTCATCCCGGTGGCCGCGTAGCCGGTAGCCTGCCGGTGGAAGCGGTGCCTCGGAAGGCACCGTGGAAAGGTGCGAATGGAGGGAGGAAGTGGGCATCGATGCCAGTCAGGAGACAGAGACTCGGGTGCTGATGGACGAGGACGCCTCCCGGGAAGCGAGCAATCGGGTTAGCCTCCCACGACCTGCCCAGGACAAAGCACCTGATGTCCGGCTGCTTGGAGACGTGACTAGCAGCTCCCTCAATGCTCCTGGCCCCTGCGTGTTTCATCCACATAAAGCCACGCCCTAACAAGAGGGAAAGAAACCAACGCTCTGTGGCATGAGGGTCAAGAAACAGAAGAGACAAGTGACCCCAGGGGCACCCTGCCGTGTCCCCAGCAAGGACAGGAGCCGTCCTCCCGGTCTGGGCACCCTGCCGTGTCCCCAGCAAGGACAGGAGGCGTCCTCCCGGTCTGGGCACCCTGCCGTGTCCCCAGCAAGGACAGGAGACATCCTCCTGGTCTGGGCACCCTGCCGTGTCCCCAGCAAGGACAGGAGACGTCCTCCCGGTCTGGGCACCCTGCCGTGTCCCCAGCAAGGACAGGAGACGTCCTCCCGGTCTGGGCACCCTGCCGTGTCCCCAGCAAGGACAGGAGACGTCCTCCCGGTCTGGGCACCCTGCCGTGTCCCCAGCAAGGACAGGAGCCATCCTCCCGGTCTGGGCACCCTGCCATGTCCCCAGCAAGGACAGGAGACGTCCTCCCGGTCTGGGCACCCTGCCGTGTCCCCAACAAGGACAGGAGCCGTCCTCCCGGTCTGGGCACCCTGCCGTGTCCCCAGCAAGGACAGGAGACATCCTCCCGGTCTGGGCACCCTGCCGTGTCCCCAGCAAGGACAGGAGACATCCTCCCGGTCTGGGCACCCTGCCGTGTCCCCAGCAAGGACAGGAGCCGTCCTCCCGGTCTGGGCACCCTGCCATGTCCCCAGCAAGGACAGGAGACATCCTCCCGGTCTGGGCACCCTGCCGTGTCCCCAGCAAGGACAGGAGACATCCTCCCGGTCTGGGCACCCTGCCGTGTCCCCAGCAAGGACAGGAGACTTCCTCCCGGTCTGGGCACCCTGCCAGCCGGGGTCAAGGCTCTGGACAGCGGCACCGTGTGCCATGCCTGTTTTCTTGTCCTCTGTTTTTCTCCACGGGCAGAAAGAGTGGTGGTCAGCCCATTGGCTTTGGGGCCCCAGAATGAGCTGAGATGCTCAGCAAACCTGAGGCCTCAGTTCACAGCACCCGGTATCCCTGCCACGGGACCCTGTTGAGCCGCCTCACGACCCGCGGTGTCCGAGCCAGGGCCTGGGGCCCCCAAGTCAGCCACACTACGCACCGACCGCCTAATGGCTTCTAGCGGTTAGCGGGCCCTCTTGCCCTTCCTTTTGCTTTTGCCCAGGGCTTGGCTCTTTGCTGCTGTTTCTGGCCTCTGACCCCGCGTGGCCCAGGGCCAGGCAGACGGCCGAGCAGCTGCTGTGGCACCATCTCTGATCCTGGAGCGGGAGGTGGCATGGGCAGGCCTGGCGGCAGAGACACAGTGAGTACGGGGAAGCAGCAGACACACGTGAAGCCACGTCAACAAAAGGGAGGAAAAAAAAACTCCGGCAAATCCCAGCAATATCTGTGAAGATCGTTCAAGAAGTAAAGAACTCTTAAAAATAGAAAGATGGACATCCCCACCCCTGCCCCGAAGAATAAACTAGCATGCTGGCGCGGCAGAGGGTGCGTCCCCCGAGCAGCCGTGTGACTCAGGAGTGACAGGCCTCTCTGAGCCTCGATGGGGCTGCCCGCCCAGCAGAGAGCCGGGACCCGCGCAGGGAGGAGGCAGTGCCGCGTGGGCCAGGCACGGGACACGCTCTGTAGCCTGGAAGAGCCCTTGCTGCGTGCTCCTGTTAGACTGCTACCGCTGCTTGCATACACTCGGTTTGCTGACAGTGCTAACCCCACTGGGGGTTTACCTCGTGGATGACAGTGCAACATCGGTTCTCAGGGGCCACATTAGCAAAGACGTAGTCGGAGGAGCAGAGCCTCGTCAGACAGAGGAGACACGCCGAAGGCCACCGGCGGGAGTAGAGATTGGTGTGACTTCTCTGGTGGTGACCTGCGCACACACACCAGCCGACAAGAACACGGCCACGGTAACGGACAGAGAACCACGTTAGCGTCTAGGCACAAGGTCACATATCCCTGCGTCCTTCCGAACGGTGGAGAAGTAGAAACAGTGTGGGTCTACTCGCCGGTCACATCGGGCCAACCACCGCGTCCGCTCAGCCTGTCCCTCATTGCTTCGTCCCTCGCTCCCTCCCGCCCCGGTGCATGGCTGGATTAGAGCCCTCACCACCTGCAGCTAGGCTGTGGACAGCCTCCTTTCTGCTTCGTCCCTCACTCCCTCCCGCCCCGGTGGCATGGCCGGATTAGAGCCCTCACCACCTGCAGCTAGGCTGTGGACAGCCTCCTTTCTGCTTCGTCCCTCGCTCCCTCCCGCCCCGGTGGCATGGCCGGATTAGAGCCCTCACCACCTGCAGCTAGGCTGTGGACAGCCTCCTTTCTGCTTCGTCCCTCGCTCCCTCCCGCCCTGGTGGCATGGCCGGATTAGAGCCCTCACCACCTGCAGCTAGGCTGTGGACAGCCTCCTTTCTGCTTCGTCCCTCGCTCCCTCCCGCCCTGGTGGCATGGCTGGATTAGAGCCCTCACCACCTGCAGCTAGGCTGTGGACAGCCTCCTTTCTGCTTCGTCCCTTGCTCCCTCCTGCCCTGGTGGCATGGCCGGATTAGAGCCCTCACCACCTGCAGCTAGGCTGTGGACAGCCTCCTTTCTGCTTCGTCCCTCACTCCCTCCCGCCCCGGTGGCATGGCCGGATTAGAGCCCTCACCACCTGCAGCTAGGCTGTGGACAGCCTCCTTTCTGCTTCTCTGCTCCCCTTGGCATAAACCCAACAGTTCATGACCACAGACAGTGGTGAGCAGATTGTCCCTGGCTTTTATTGAAATTAAACTTTTAGTTAATTCCCATCCGCCTTTGCTGTCTTACACGTAAGCTCTTTGGTGTGATGAGCGGGGCCCTTCAGAACCAAGCTCATCTCTGGCATCTCAGGAAGGGCCCACGATAACCAAGTGCACATTCCTCGAACACCTCCCACCCTCCGGGCCTTCAGGCATTTGCCACAGTTGGGTACGCGCTGACCAGAGACACCCCCGCCCTTCAAGACCCCACTAAACGCCAGCCCCACCGTCCAATCTCCCTCGTGCTCCCGGCTCGAGTCAGACACCCCATCCTCTTTCCCACTGCCCTGTGGTCCCCCTTCCATTGGAACAAATATTATCCTGTCTTTTGCCTGCATGTCTGCCTCTAAATGCTGCTTAGGAGCAAGGACCGAGAGCTATCATTTCCTCATCCCTGCTGCCTTTCACAAGGGCCTGGTCTCAGGGGCCTCCGGACGCCGCTCTAATATCAAAGCCACGACCTCTTTGCCCTGACTGGACCGACGGAGACTCGGTCCTATCTGTTCCGTCCATGTGAAGTCCAGCGGAGCCACACACGTGGGTGTGAAGGCTAACACACACCAGCAGAGTCTTAGATCCTGAAGCTCACACGTGTCCCCGCCCATTCTAGCGTGACTGCTCTCGCCATCTGTGCGGCTTATGACATTTCCAGATAGGATGATGGCCAGTTTGAGAAGAAGGACCTGGTCTGGAGGTCACCTCCCCTGCTCCGAGGAGAACGTCTCCGGCCTCTGGCTCACGTTGCCGGATAGAGTCCTCTCCCGCTGGTGGCCCCGGAGCCCAGCACATCGGACACTCCCCGGGATCGGGCACTATTTGTTTTTTATGAGCACAGTGCCGCTAACACGAGGAATCTTCTGCCCGCGTGGCAACCCTCACAGTCAGGCACGGGCTGACAATACGACCTCTAGACCTACCTCTGTTCCATCCTGGGCAGAGCGGGGTGTGGGGGGAGGCTCATTTTCAGGCCAAGCTCCCAAGGTTTGCACAACCGTATACAGCAGACCAGACCCGGCCAGACCCAGCCATGATGGGTTTTAACTCTGCCCCAGAGATAGCAGACTGGTGGCCCAAGGGCCAGATGGGCCCAGAGGACATTCACTCGGCCTCGGTATATTAAAATCTTCCAGCCTGAATGCCTGCAAGGTGGGATGTGCCCCGATAAGCCTCAAGTCCCAGACGGCCCCTCTCTGACCTCCCTACGCTGTGAAATCGGCCCGGCCCGTGACAGCGTTGTGTCTGCGACCCTGCCTAAACCGAGTCTCCCTAATGAGCCTCCACACAGACACAAGGGACGGGGACCGCAGGTGGTCTCTGGAGGCGGTCACAGAGGCTGCTCGGGCTGCCCACCCCATTTCCTCGGCACTGCCCCCTCCTGCCCGCTGTGGCGGGGGCCTGGGGTCCAGGAGTCTCACTGTGGGGATGGTTACGGGGGGGACCGGGGCGGGGTCCGAGGGGAGTCCAGTGGATGGAGTGCTTCTCTGGAAACCCAAAATCAACTTGGGGTGGGGAGTGACAACATCTTCTGCCAATCCAGGACAGGACAGAGTCCCAGCGTGAGACCCGGCAGACGGTGCCGGTATTTTCGGGGTTGGGACGCAGCGCGGGCGGTCCCAGCAGAGCAGGGGGAATGCCGCCGGATATTTTTAGCCTTCCTCCCTGCCACGCTGGCGGGTGCTCCCCGGCCCAGCCCGGCCCTGCCCGGCGACCGGCCGGCAGGCAATGGGTTCCATGTGTGTGAGCTGGAATGTGCGGCTGCCACGCCCCCACAGGCCCCGCGTGCTTCCTTAAAAGGCATGAGCAAGTCCACGGGGCGGCAGCGGGGACCAATCGGCGTGTGGACCTGCCTGCGGAGGGGGCGTCCTAGAGAGCCGCCCCCCCCGTGGGAGGGGCATGCGTGGGCGACCAGGAGCCTCCGTGGGAACGCCCTTATTGCGCAACTCAAATAAGGACAGGGGTCCGAGCTGACCGATAAGGCCTGCGGTCTGGCAACTCCGAGGAGAGGCGACCCCTGCGTGACTCATGGAGCCGCTCGTAAAAATCCCCTTCGGACAGTGACTCTACAGGCCACAGCGGTTAGCGCGTGAGGCTAAACAGACCCAGTGCTCAGCTGACGCCTTTCCCAGGGCCAGCTCACAGGAGGAAGCTGCTTTCTAAATATAGTCGCAGATGAAGAGCAGAGGAGAACAGAATGGGATAGAACAGAGTGGACTGGAATCACAGAACGGGCATACGTTCCGAGCTGGGACCCGTCCTCCACGGCCCACAGCGTGCGTCAGTTTCTGCGTCTGGACATGTTCATAGTTAACCTGGGTTCCCCCGAGATGGTGTCTGATCATAAGCAGATGAGGTAGGAAATCAAACTAATTCCTGTGTGTAACTCAGGACCAGCCCCTCCTCCGCTCCCAGAGCCCTCGTTTGCCCGCTGGAGTACAGAGTAACAGAGATGGGGACCCCGTTGAAGCCCCTCCGCACAGCCCAAGACGCACCCTCAGCCATTATCCTGTTTCCTAGAACACCATCACGGTCACAGCGTCACATTAGAACCGGCCCAGGAGTAAGGGAAGTCCACCAGGAACTCAAGGAGGTGGGGCGTTAGGCGTGGGTTTGGCGCGTTGGGCACGGACCACCCGTGTGCAAACCCAGAGAGGCAGCAGAGACGATGCCTCGTTGGAGCAGCTGAGTGGACAGTCACATCAGGTTCAGGGCCTCTGCCCCCAGACCACGGTCAACTGAAAACATCAGGAAGTCCCGTTAGTGCAAGGGCTTCCCTTTCACAAGAGCGATAGAGCTTTGTTGATGTTGTTATGTTTGTGTGTTTTGGAAACTACCCTGAGACTTAACTGGGATGAATAAAGCTTTGATACCGTCGGGTGAGCCGCGCACAGCTTGCTTAAAGTCACACACCGTGGCACACCGTGGACCCACATGCGAAACACTGCCCCCAGCCACGTCCTCCTGGCCCGAGCCCCACTGACCCTCAGGCTCTGGTCTGAAGGGAGGTGGGCTTGTTTGTCAGTCATCTCGCCAATGACCAGCTTAGGGACGGCCTGGGAGCCGGTTCTGACCCACAGGTGGGCTGCGGGACCTGTCAGGAGACATCTTCTCAGTCCTGAGTGGGAGCCGCACACAAAGGGGGTCTTCCCTCAACCTTTGATATCGCCGCGTCTGCGTGAGACCCTCCTGTCACCCTCCTGACGATGGAGCCCACACTGAGAACAGCGGAGAGAGAGGCAGAGGGCCGGCGTCCTTGCCAACAGTGTCCGGCCATCGAACTGACCCATCCCACCGCATGGGCTCTGGGTGGTCTGTGAGGCAGGGATAATAAAAAAAACGCCCCCACAACCAAGCCAATTCCAGATGGCGCTTCAGCTCCTGGCCGCTGAGAGCATCTGATGCCCCCATCGCCTCCCACACAGCTCCCTGCACATCCCTGCCCTGGTCTCAGCGGCTGTCCACATAGCCCGGCACTGTCTTCCGGAAGCGGCTTCTTCTCCTCCTCGCCCGAGTGTCCGGGTGCTGCAGCTGCTCTGTCTGAGCCCCCTTCCCCTGTCTCTGTGCCCAGAGCCCCCTCTCCTGACGCCCTTTCTCTGCTTCATCCACGCTCACAAATGAGGTCTCTCTCATCTGCGCTCACACCTTAAAACGGTACATATACTGCCAAGTTCCTGTCCCTAGCCCCCAGCCTCCCCGGACCTCCCACAGCCTGCCCGAGCTCACCACGTGAGAGTTCCACAGGTCCAAACCGAAGAGCACGGGAGAGGTTCTTGGCGCCCCACCCGCCTCTGCGACAGCACCAAGGGCACGCCGTTCCCCCCCTCCATCTCTTCCCCGTCACGGGAGAAGGCATCACCAACCCTTCCACTCCTTCCCTTACCCACCCATCTAATTCAGAAGCCAGTCTTATTGCCTCGACGTCCGAAGCAAGCTCGATCTCTTCCTCTCTGCTCCGTCGGCCTGGCCAGCACCTGGGTCCAGCATCCGTCTTCTCTAGCCAGGGCTGCGGCACCTAAAACCCCCACTGGTTGTTGGCCCAGCCAGCAAGAGTCACCCTGCCTGTTCTTCCGTGTGCCACCCGCCACACGGCAGACTCGGGAGAGCCTTGGACCCAGCCCTTCTCGTTCCAGAATCCACCCCGCTCAGGTCGTCCCACAGCTGGGCCCTCTTGCCTTTCGGCTTTGAGCTTGGAACTCAGCTCCTCAGAGGGGCTTCCCCTCGCCACCCAGAGGCTCTTCGGACCCTCTCCGCCGTTGGCCGTGGTGCAGTTTGTGTGTCTGACACACCCACCTCTCTTGCCGTGCAAGGTCCATGAAGGCAGGGAATGTGCCCTGTCCACCTGCAGCCCTGCGCCTCCCACCACACCTGGCCCAGGTGAGGTCCTCAACGGATCTTTGTTGAATGAGTGATTGAAAGATTTCATGTGTACCAGACCGGGTCCCCCATAGCAAGTGACAGAAACGACTCTGGTTACCACACGCAGAAAGTCATTTTATTAGAAGGATGTGTGGAGTAGCTTTACAGCACCGATGGGAAGACTAGCAAAACCAGGTTCAGCTCCAACAATGGACAGGAACCAGGGAGCTGAGCAGACCACAGCCACAGCCAAACTCACGCCCCAGACAGGGCTCGGGCAGTGTGGCTCTCTCTCTGGAGCCCCTAGGCCACTGGACAAGGGGGGTCCTTTACCACAGGGGTTCGCCGACCCCCAGCTGGTGGGGTGCAGCTCTGCCCTTGGCCCTCCTCACCTCTCCCCACCGGACCAACAAGGAGTGCAGCATCTGTTACCCGGGGGTCTCTAGACACCCCTGTCTCACGAACTCGATCTGACAGGTCTCCACTTCATTCTCCGGGGTCACGCCCCAAGGGGCCGGCAGTTGCTGCTGTCTGTGCTGTGCTCCTCAGCCCGCCACAGAGCCCGCCTGTGGCCACAGTGGACAGTGCCAGGTGCGCCAACAGCTCTCTATCCCAAGGGCCCGTGTCCCCCTGCTTCCTGGCCTGAGGCCCTCCTTCCTCTCGCCACCGCCGGGCAGAGGGCCCAGAGCACGGGGACTGGGCACCCCCAGGGAAGCCCCGGCCAGAGGAGATGAGAGTCGAGAGAGAAGCGTCCAGGGTCCCTTTCCTCCTCGCACTGCCCCAGTCGCGGCTCCGCGGGTCCCCGGGGGGCCGGCTCGGTCCCCACCCCTGCTGCTGAGAGGCAGCTGCCGGACATGGCCTCTCAATGCCCTCCCTGTGCCTCCCACGTACCTCCCTAAACAGATGGCCTGCGGCCAAGGCTCGATGGGCACCTGCTCTTGGGGGGACCGGTCACAGGAAAACCGGGTCACAAGCGACCAGGGGGCTCCTCGGACCAGAGCTCCTATCAGACACCGCAGCTCCGACAGGGGCCCTTGGGGAACAGAGAGCGGCTCTCTCTCTTGGGCAGGGGCTGCGCTGGTTTCCTCGCGCTGCGCTACTTTGGTTTCACGTGTCTCCTGGAGAATGTGTGACTCGCTGACACCCCGGCCTCCTCTGGAAGGCAGACACGCCGGGCTCCGTCCCTGCCGTCCCTGCGCCAGGCCCCGTCCCTGCTGTCCCTGCCATCCCTGCTGTCCCTGCCGTCCCTGCCGTCCCTGCCCGGGCCCCGTCCCCTCCCTTCCCCTGCGGGACGGTTGGCAACAGCAGCTCGGAGGTCTTCACAGACGACGTCCCTGACTCCGGGCGGGAACACTGTCTCGGTCGTCCGGGGGCCGCGTTACGGGGGGAGGCGCCCCCACCCCGGGCACAGACGCCTCTTCTTCCCCGTTGTCTCCCCTCAGCTGCGACCCAGCGTCTCTGAGCCGTAACCACTGGGCTTTAAGACCCTCCTCCGGGCTTTCACTCTGTGGCGGTTTCACGCCCGCCGCGTGGGTCACAGAATCAGGAGTAGCGTGGAAAGGGATCCTTGAGCTGGGTCTACACTGAGCTCTGAAGGGACAGTCCAGCTTGGGAGTCAGGGTTCCCAACAAACGGGAAGACCCCACCCCATACCCCGGGAATCCGACCACGGCTGCTCGCTACCGGCGCTTGGGCTCCAGGGAGGGCGGGAGCCACAGGCAGCGTCACAGCTCAGACCCAGGAGCGGCAGCCGGAGGAGGAGCGGACCCTTGGGCAGCCTCGGACGTGGCCCAGCGGCTCAGCACCGCCAGCAGCCACCCAGCCTCTGCAGAAGCCGCCCCGCCCCAGAGGACCTGGCTCCCGAGTCGGACAGCAGGGGATATTTGGCAGGGAAATCTGAACTCGTCCCTAAAAAAAAAATGAATCACCGTGGGAGAAGTGGGAGAAGAAGTCAAAAATTGACCTGGAGGGTTCATGATATTGGCTGCCATTCACGGTCACTGTGACTTTTTAAGGAAAAAAAGAAAAAAATGTGTAGAAAGTTGTAAAAGATGGTGAGGAGGTAGAAGGCACTTACGTTCATGAACCCAGCAGGGATGATGATGAAAGGAATGAAATGTGCTCACAGTTGAGTCCAAACAGATGTCCCCATGAGTCAGCCCCAAGTAGGCTGCCCTCTGCATAGCCCTAAGCATGAGCCGGGATGTCCAGCTTCTCCAGATGATGAAAAGGAGATGGGAAAAACTGGACCCAAAGGAGGGGGCAGGCTAGAGAGACTCTCTGTCCACTGAGAGTAACAGAAGGTGTTGGGCGGGGTGCTGGGAAGGGCACGCTCTGTGTTGGAAGAAGACAGAGCCGTAGCTCACATTGGACTTCCCGGGGGAAACAGTCCGAAGCCCCCTGGGAAACGGCAGTGAGGGTCCCGCGGGAACCAACTCATCCGTGGGAGATCTAAGAGAGCTTCTGGGTTTTGGTGACTCGCTCAGATACAGCCTCCAATATGTCAGAGCTGGATGAAGTGGGCCACTCTGACCCTCTGTCTCATCATCTGTAAAACTAGGATAATGACAGCTACCAGACAGCGCTGCCTGACATCAGGTGTATGAATCACCAAATACCGTGCCCGACACACAACCGCTGTTGGATACAGGTGAATTGTATTAACTAACTGCTACACTAGCTGCTACAACAGCCCCAAAACTCAGTGTCTAACCCCAGTAGGAGTTTAATTCTTGCTCACAAAACCCAAAATGGTTGTTCTTGACTGGCAGGCTGGAAGTTCGCGGGGTCTTTCCCAGAAAGAACTGGGTGGACGTTGGGGTCAGGGGCATGCCGACATTCAAGAAAGGACGCAGAGTCCCTGGCACGGTCTGGCAAAGGACAGGTCTTGGAAAGAGGTTCACGGGTTTTGGGGGCAAGAGTCCTGCAGCTCAGACCACACTTCGCTGAATGCAAAGTCAGGACTGCCTACACGAGGTCTGGTTATAGTTTCCTCGCGGGAATAGATGTGGAGAGCTGCACAGGCACAAACAGGGTACCGGTTCTTACGTATTTTGGATCGAAATGTGCCCAGAGCCCACACTTCATTTTTTTTTTTTTTTCTGCTATTGCTCTGTTCCTGGCTACTGTCACCTCTCACTTAAATAAATCTCGGTCGGCCACGGCCTCGCCTCATCGCTGGTGTCCTCGCCCGGCAGCTCTGTCATCTGGTCTGCACGCAGCCTCCAGGGGATCCTTGCAAAGTGACAGATCACCTCAGTCATCTCGAGCCAGCTGCTGAGAGACGGCTTGCGTGCCCGGCCACCAACGACCCCTCCGGTGGGCCCCTCGCTCACGGCAGCCGAGCCACAACCTTCCTTGCGCTTCTCCTCCACGGCAGGCGTGCCCCTTGCTTTGCGGGGTCCTGTCTGACCACAGCTCTGTCCTCAGCTGTCCGCCTGGCTGCTTCTCGCCCCATCTTCACGTGTTCCCCAGAGTCCTCTTCTCAACAGAAGGGGGGGTCACCCTGTTGAACGTTGGTGGCCACCGACCACAGCACGGTCAGCCTCCTCTTCCCTGTCCCCACCGCTGTCCATCGCCCAGGGCAACATGTCATCTGTTTCTTCATCGCATTCCCACACTTTGTCTCCAGCCACAGGCTGGGACGACCCTCTCGGACAGGGATCCGGTCCGGTTTATTCACGAACTTATCTCTGAAGCCCAGCGTGGCACACACGAGGAGCTCCGTGTCTGTCGAACACATTAGTACCACCAACTGAGTCTACTGAACAAATAGACCTGCGCGAAAATGGGACCTTTGGGTAAAATTGAAAATATGGGGTGGCTGAAGCCATTCATGACTCCTCCATTCCATTTTTAAAATATAATTTGGGATGAAAAACAGCTTTTTAATGGTGTAAACATGGCCCTGGCCAGTTGGCTCAGTGGTAGAGAGAGTCAGCCCAGCGTGTGGGTATCCCAGGTTTGATTCCCAGTCAGGGCACACAGAAGAAATGACCATCTGTTTCTCCCCCTTTTCTTCCCACAGCCATGGCTTGAGTGGTTGAAGTGAGTTGGCCCTGGGCACTGAGAATGGCTCCCTGGATCCTCTGCCTCAGGCACTAAAAATAGTTCCATTGCAAGCATGCCCCTAGATGGGCAGAGCGTGGGTCCAGATGCGGGGTGCCAGGTAGATCCCAGTTGGGGCGCATGCCAGAGTCTGTCTCTCTATCTCCCTCCACTCATAAGAAAAATTTGATTAAAAATTTAAAAAATGAAAATAAAGATATAGACATGTGGGGAGCGAAAGGCTGTAGCTGGTCGGGAGGCCATCATCAGAAATGTCCTTGCTGAGTGGGGTCCTGGGGACGGCACAACCCCTCCCACAGTGCCCCGCCTGGCATGTCCGAGCGTCCTGGGTGTGGATGGGAGGTGGTCCGTGTGCCCCAGGGCTCTCCCAAAGGCCTGGTGTTCTAGTCCTCAGGACCCCCACGTGCTGTCTGAGGGAAGGGGAGAGGCGATCACGGTCATTCTCCCCTCAGCACTCCCCACCTCCTAACGTTTACAGAGGTGTCTGTGTTGTCCTGTCCCCCCCACCGCAGTTGCTGGAAGACTGCGTCTCCAGTGTCTAGACCCGTGTCTAGCACATGATGGATATTCAACAAGCACGTGCAGGCAGAGGCATGCCTGAATGAGGGAATGAATCAGTGGAGGGATAGTTAAGTAACATCCCTACAACACAAACTGTAACACAGTATCCATTGACAGGTGTACTGCGAATCACACATGAAAGCATCGCCAAGTTTAGAATAACTTCATAAAGGGAACGTTTATTTTAAAAAGAAATAAAATAGATCACGGTAAGTGCAGAAACATCGAAGAGACCATTTAAATCGCCATGGTGGAAATAGCTGCTGCTTAAACTCGGTTGTGTTCACATCCGTGGTTTCTTTCTTCGCTTAAGAGGAGTGTATACTTTGTGTGTGTGTGTGTGTGTGCGCGCGCGCGCGCGTGCACATGCCCCGCATGTGTATAGATGCACAGGCGAACATATATTAAATATACAAACTTGTATTTTTATTAAACATTGTATCCATAAACATGGACTGGTTACAGTAATCTCTCAGTATGCCTGGTTTCTCTGTGCACTGATTTAGATACCAGTGGTTGACTGTGGTCCAGAAATATGAAATGGAAAATTCCAGACATAAACGGTGCATGCAGTTTGAAGTTGCAGGGCATTCTGAGCAACCCCCCCTCAGCCCCCCGCCCAGTGTATCCCATCACATGGGCACTGTGTCACCTCGCACTTTCACAAAACGGGCGTGGAGCCTGTCACCAGAAGATTGGGGCCCAGAGCTCTCTGCTCAGTAAGTCCCTGTCCCCCCCAGAGGGGATTTTCAAGGGCCCCCCTCAGAACACACTGCTGAGCACTCCACCGTCACTGCTGCTGTGGAGGACCCGGACAAGGTCGCAGCGGCCTTCGGAGGGCATCGCGGCACTTGTGAGGCGGCCACACTCTTCTCCTCACTCCCATGGGGAAGGGAGGGGACTCAACGCCCGTGGCAGCAGGAAGGGACACTCAGCTGACCCTGCCCTTGAAGACGAAACCGAATGAGACACACTCTGAGCTGGGGGGAGCGGTCTGACTCATTCTCACCACCACCTTCACCGCGTGGGGGGCTGGAGACCAGCCCTCCCCTGACCACGCGCCTGACCACTGGACCAGCCCTCACCTGACCACGCGCCTGACCACTGGACCAGCCCTCACCTGACCACGCACCTGACCACTGGACCAGCCCTCCCCTGACCACGCGCCTGACCACTGGACCAGCCCTCCCCTGACCACGCGCCTGACCACTGGACCAGCCCTCCCCTGACCACGCGCCTGACCACTGGACCAGCCCTCCCCTGACCACGCACCTGACCACTGGACCAGCCCTCCCCTGACCACGCGCCTGACCACTGGACCAGCCCTCCCCTGACCACACGCCTGACCACTGGACCTGCTGGAGGGGCTCGCCGCTTGAGTAGGAAGAGGGCCGCCAGTGCATGTAGAGGACAGAATGGAGTCTGTACAAGGCGGAGTCCTCTCCATGGTTTCAGACAGCCACTGAGGGTCTTGGAGCCTGTCCCCATGGGGAGGAAGACCACTTCATCATGATGGATGAAGTGACCCCAGAGGGTGGCTGAACTTGAGGTGACTTGATGACATTGTACCCCAAGACGGTGGTCTACTGGATGAGACACCCCAGCAGGGACTCCCCCAACAGGGGGCTCTGAAGAGGCATGGTTCACAGAGACCAGACTGCCCAAGCTGGTCCCCACAGAGGCTGCCAAGGAGTCCATCTATGCCCCGAGAGAGTCAGCACGGGGACCCTGCTGCAGAAGAAGCCAGGGGCAGGCAGGGTGAGAGGACAGCACCCACTAATGGAAGGGCAACCCCAAACTTTGCCCCAGGAGTCCAGCCAGGAGCTTCAGTGAGAGCCCTACAGGCCTGGAGGACACAGAGGAGGGGGAGGGGAGCGCTGGCCCTGGACTTCTGCACACAAACCCCGTCTGCGGTCATGCGCCAGCCCGTGGTGGGATTCAAATAAGTTAACAACCAGTTCTCTGCCCCAGTGAACATTTGAAGTCACAACAGAATGATACACCAAAAGGTAGTTTATTATCTTATGCATTTAAAACTTAAGAATGATAAAAGAGGTATATAGAACTAGATTATAAGTAAGAGTTTTAAAATAGTAATGAAAAAAATATTAAATAATACCTGAAAAAAAAAACACAATAAAACTGTTATTTAAGCCTAAGTGTGTCCGTAAAGTCATGGTGCACTTTTGACCGGTCAGAGGAAAGCAACAAAAGACGATATAAATGTGAAATCTGCACCAAATAAAAGGAAAATTCTCCCAGTTTCATACTATTCAGTGCAGTTTGATGTGGGCTCATGTACAGGTTTTTTAGGGCTCCTTAGGTAGCTATCCCGTATAGCCTCTACAGACTCGTCACTGACTGATGGCCTACCAGAACGGGGTTTCTCCACCAAACTGCCGGTTTCCTTCAACTGCTTATCCCACCGAGTAATGTTATTCCTATGTGGTGACGCTTCGTTATAAACGTGCTGATATTCACGTTGCACTTTGGTCACGGATTCAAATTTAGCGAGCCACAGAACACACTGAACTTTCCTCTGTACCGTCCACATCTCGACTGGCATGGCCGTGGGCTGCTCCGCTGTATACACGGTGTTACGTCATCATCTGCGCGTGCGCACATGCTGCCACATCATCCTACAGAAACTGGGAGGGTTTTCCTTTTATTTGGTGCAGATTTCACATTTCTGTCGTCTTTTGTTGCTTTCCTCTGACCGGTCAGAAGTGCACCATGACTTTACGGACACATTGTATATATTTCCAATGACAGCTTGTCACCCCCTCCCTGGTTGTCTGGCACTTTTTCTCTTTAGGTTACATGTTTGTTTACTGAAGTAACAAACGAATCAAAATGTAGTATTTCATCAAAAGTATAATGAGCTTTACGAAATGAATAAATTAATTTTACAAGCAGAGTTGGGTCAAATTTTTTTCACCTACGGACAGAATGAACATGACTACAGGCGCTTAGACTACGCTGTTGCACAGATGAACGTTAAAGAAGAGTAAGGAATGTCAATGTGTGATGTCCACATTGGGCGGCTGCCCAGGTGCTCACCTTAGAGAGAACCTTGATGACAAGTGCCATTTTAACAACCGGTTCACTGAGCTCAACAAAATATTTTGTATTTATATTATGAATCGGATCTGCCGCACCGGTGCAAACCGCCTGAGTCTCACCACTGAGTTCAGCCCGCCCTGCGGCTCACAGTGGGATGGCTCTGACTGGTACTTAGGGTTCAAGTTTTTAAATGAACAGAACCCAGCCTCAAGATCCAGTAGTGACGGTTATAGTCACCAAAGGGACTGGGAAGGGACAGGAGTCAGCGGAAAGGGCTCCACTAGAGCCCCTGTTGAGCTCTTAGCTGTGGACCGACACACCAGAGTTGGGAGCAGGTGTTGGAAATGTTAAAACTGTATTGTGGGTTGAATTGTGTCCTCCACCCCCACTCCTCAAAAAAAGACATATGCTGAAGTTCTAACCCCGAGGACCGCAAGATGTGACTTTATTTGAAAATAGGGTCACTGTAGATGTGATTAGTTCAGATGAGGTCATCCTGGAATGGGGTGGACCCCTAATCCAATACAAGAAGAGGGCCGTGTCGAGGTCGTGACGCAGGAAGAAGCCATATGAAGACACAAGCAGAGCTTGGAGTCACGTGGCTGCAAGCCAAGAAATTACTAAAAGGTAGGAAGAGGCGGGGAGGAAGTCCCTGTATATTTAAGGTAGCATGGTCCTGCCGACACCTTGATTTTGGACGTCCAGCCTCCAGAACTGTGAGACAAGTTTCTGTTGTTTTTAGCTCCATCCCCCACAGTCTGCCGGTCTTGGATATAACAGCCCAAGCAAAGGCTTATATGTCCTACCCAGGAACCCAGGGACGCCTCACTCCCCAGCCCCTCCACAGACGTGTCTCTGCTCCCACGGCATGAACTTGGCATAAACATGGCATGAACACACAGCGTGAGGGGAGGTGTACAGACACCTTAGGCGGAAGGGGGCTGGAGAAGCACCTTGGGACGGCGACCCCTGAGAAAGTCACGGACCAGGCTGGATATCCACTTGAAGGGAATTTGTAGCCTCACTGGGTTCTTTGTACGTACGCTGGGTTGCTCTCATGCTAAAAAGGGGGCCCTTCATAGGTAAGGAAGGTTCAGCATTACCTAAAGGACAGACATGGCCCAGGGTCCCGCTCACTGTGAGAGCTCCTAAGGTGTCCCCGAAGCTTTGTGATTCCCCTGAAGGTGCCCGATGTCCAGCCGTGTCCTCTTAGTCCCCGTGAGAGGCTGGTGAACTCAGTGCTGCCATGCTGCGGGTTGTGGGGTCCTGCGTCCTCCCCCAGATTCCTGCAAATTCCCAGCACAGGTGTCTCCTGCCCACACCCTCCTTTCACTGGTCACTGTGCTGTGATGCTCTCCCACATGAACCGGGCAGCACACTCCACTTTCCCACCAATGCCTTTGTGGGGGCACTCACTCCGAGCGCAGTGTGAGAACCTAGAAACCACACCCCAAGGCCTGGTGGAGGTGGCCGGGAGGGGTGTGTGTGGCCCCTCGGTCTCTGCCTCTTTCTGACCTGATACACTCTCTCCTCCTGTCCCCCCTCTCAATCGATGTCACTGACAGCTTCATCCCTGGTCTGACAGAGAACAGCCCTGCCCACAGCCACGGTCCCGGGAGCTCTGCCAGGGGAGTGGTCAGAGTAGGATGCTCTGTCACACTCACCTGGCTCCCTTCCTAAGTGGAGCTCAGTTACCCCTAAAAGGTATATTTGTTTGCCTCGTGTGTCAGTTCTGAAGACAGGAGACAAAGGTCTTTAAGGAAGAAATTAAAAGATGGCCTGATGGCCCTGGCTGGTTAGCTCAGTGGTAGAGCATTGGCCCAGGGTGTGGATATCCCAGGTTTGATTACCAGTCAGGACACATAGGAGAAGTGACCATCTGTTTCTCCCCACCTTCCCCTTTCACTCTCTCTTCTCTTCTCTCTTCCCTTTCCACAGCCATGGCTCGATTGGTTTGAGGGAGTTGGCCCCCAGCGCTGAGGATGGCTCCATGGAGCCTCCCTCTCAAGCACTAAAAATAGCTCAATTGCCAAGCAACAGCCCACATGGGCAGAGCATCACCTGGTAGGGGGCTTGCTGAGTGGATTCTAGTTGGGGTACATGTGGGAGTCTGTCTTTCTATCTCCTTTCGAAAGAAAGAATGAATGAAAGAAAGAAAGAGAGAGAGAGAGAGAGAGAGAAAGAAAGAAAGAAAGAAAGAAAGAAAGAAAGAAAGAAAGAAAGAAAGAAAAAGAAAAAAGAGAGAGAAAAGATGTCCTGCTTCCCCTTTAAGACTCCGGAAAAGGGATGAGGACCTGCATGTCCCTCCTTGGCCACTGTTGGGTGGCAGCAGACCAAATCCTGACAACAACTGTTTTCAGGAGACAGAGCAGAAGACCAAGGCTCTGGGGCCCAAGCAGGAGCTGGAGGAGAGGGGGCGAAACAGCCTGGTCTTTAACAGCAGAGAGACCCCCAGGGCCCTAAGCAAGGAACACGGTCCGTCCAGGTGGCCAGGGCATGCTGGGGCCCGTGGGCTGGGTCTTCCTGGCCTGGTACTCTGTCTGACAGTTCTCTAGCCCTCATCCACTGGAAACAAAGGGTGGCCCCCAGGCCTTCGGACCTGGACTGAGTCCAATTCCCCTTGGCCTAGGGATGATCCTGACCATGGAAACAAGACAGACAGCCAATCACACCAAACCCAGGACACTCTCCATATACTTTATTAAAAAGTTTCTTTGTATAAATTTCCTAAATTTTTTAAAATTAAAATTAGACCCCCTCCCCACCCCGCACCAAAAAAAAATAAAAATAATAAAAAAAAAATAACCACCCAAAATTAGAGGAATGCCAAAAATATTCTCTAGTACGACTTTCTTTCCCATCTTTAATGAAGGCACTGGTCCCATCACAGTGCACAGAGATTGAGAGATCTTTGCTTCCTTCCAACGAGACCGTTTGTCAGAGGCTTTAAGAGAAATTAAAAAAAGAAAGAAAATTCTCTTGAAATCTATTCCAGGATATTGGGGAGAAAAAAAAATGGGAAAGTTGGACGCCATGTTGACTCTCCATCGCCGACTTTTCGTCTAATGTCATGCTTCACCGAGAGAGAGAGGAAGATGAACCAACTGACGTGCAGGGAGCCGCCGTGAAGTTGAGGGTTATTCTCTAGACCCCACATGGGCCCCAAACGGGGGTCAGGTGACACTCCAGAGGGCATCTGAGTTGATTGGCGCATTCCCGTGGAACACCAGCAGCGGATAACTATTAACGCAATGTTCAAAGGACACGCGGTCACTGCCTGGGGACGGAGGGGGCGTCGGGTCCGCAGGCACGAGTTAGCACCATGTTGACGGTCAGGCGGCAGATGGCTGCTCCTCCCAAGTCCGAGTGTGAATCAAAGCATGAAATGGGACAGGCGCCCGGGAGCCGATACCCGGAGCTTCTAACGAAGACGACGTGCGAATGAATGGCTGACTCCTTCTCCTCCGAGAGGTATGTGTCCCTTGTTCGGCCATGCTTAGGTCCCCATCGCTGCGATGACTCCGGGGTTGACGTGCACTGAGCGTCAGCGGAGGAGAGAGCGGGGGAGGGGCACGGAGAGAAGAGAAGGGAAGGAAAAGCCACATTACTGACCGAGAGGACACTGTGTTTTCTTTCTCGTGAAATGATCCCTCGGCCTCTGGTTTTCTGTTTCCCGTCTCTCACTTTCCTGCCCGAGACCTTCCTGGGCTCCCCGGAGTGGAGTGTCTTGGTCTGGGGCTGAGGTCCCTCTGGCCACCTGAGCCTTTGCTCTTGCCTGTCCCCGCCAGCCAGGTCCCTGGGCAAACTGAGCCCTCAAGCCCCGGCACAGGCCCAGACCCTCAAAGAAGCTGGCGTAGTTCATTACCAGTTGAGTTGCCCAACACAATAGAGATTTTGGGAGGGTCCCTGGTCTCAACACTACTTAGCGGGAGCGAAATTATTTAGATGAAATTATTTAGATGGGTTTCGTCATCTTTGGTGATGCTACCGGCAACTGTTTGTTATATTATTTTCCGAATAAGTATGTTTATTACGATATCTTATGACTACACAGGGACCGTAGGGACATTCCCAGCGGTGTTTCCTCGTTAGCAGAGAATACAAGGACATGGGGGGAGGTGTTTAAGAAATGATCACTGTTCAGAAAACTCCTTTCCTGGGCTCGACCTGAGTATCTCTCTCATCTGAAGACACAACCGAGTTTCTGTTTCGTTATCGACCGCCATCGCTGTGGTTCGAATGTCTTTGAAAGGCACGTCCCTGACCCGGGTCTCCTGTCCCCTGCCCACGAGCCCGGGGGAGCTGACCGCTTACCGGGAGAGCAGACCTTCTCGCAGTCCTTCTGGGAGGCGAACCTGTTCTCGTTGCCCCCGCAGCCGCCGTACCAGAACCGCGCACAGCTCTTGGTCTCCGCGTCGTAGTACCACTTCAGAGCGAACTTCCTGCACGTCCCCTCCTCCCTGGGCAGCTTGCAGATATCTGTCATGACGAGAGGAGAGGAGACCGCCCGTGAGAACCTGCGGGTTACTCAGCCCCAGCGCGAGGGGCTGGAGATCTGATCGCGGCTGATGGAGGGAGAGAGAAAAGAGTGAGGAGAACTCCCCACACCCCCCACCACACACACACACACACACACACACACGCCACAGTCTCCTCACCCTTCAGTGGACACAGAAAGTAACCAACTAGAGCTTCGTAAGCGACGAACGTGATCGCGCGGGCCCTGGGAGCCCAGTGGTCAGCTCACGTTCACTACTGGGTAATTTTAGGTCAGTGACCTTTGTAACCCTTTCGAACCCCTGGGCCATCCACTCTCCAACCCCTGCACCACAAAGACCCAGAGAAGAAACCAAATTTTAAAAACTCGGCGTCTTCTACTCCTTGGCAACAGAGCAATGAACCCTGTCAGAACCACATTCAAAAATAAGGCTGCACATCTCACTCTGAGCCAACTCGATTGACAATAAAAGTTAAAGTGGATAAGTACCCTTTAAAAGTGTGTGTGTGTGTGTGCGTGTCTGTGTGTGTCTATGTGTCTCTGCAAGTGTGTGTGTGTGCACGTCTGTGTGTGAGTGTGTATCTCTGTGAGTGTGTGTGTGTGTGCATGTCTGTGTGTGAGTGTGTGTGTGTGTCTCTGTGTGTGAGTGTCTGTGTGGCCCAGAGCTTTCGTGGTGGCCAAATTAAACAAGTAAGAAAAAAGAAGCACTATCACTGATGTAAACTTCACCATGGCAAAAATGTCACAGAGCAAAGCTGTTCTGAAGACAGAAGCATTCTTCTTCCAGTTAAGGAAGTTTATGTTTCACACGCATGCCCGTGACGCGGTCCAGCTGTGGAGCGAGGGCCGTGTCACTGCAGCAGCGCTTGGGAGCACTTATGTGCATCCTCAGTAAAAGCCCTGTTGACAGAGTTTCCTGGCAAAGCTGTGGACAGCGCTGGGAAAGAGGGCGCTCCTGTCCACTGAGTTATCCAAGAGCTCGGAACACGTAAGCCTTCTGCCAGAACCGCCAGAACCGCCAGGGCGCACGGGGCTGCGTGTTGACGTGCGTGGCTCATGTGCCTGGGTCGCCCCAGCCCTCCCGCACGGGGCTGACATCCCGGGCCTCTCTCTGTGGTGGCGCGGGCTGCCCACCCAGCTGCGGAGGCGGTCAGAGTGGGCAGCTCCGACTGGTACCAGGAGGGAGAAGAAAAGCCTGGGCCACAGGTCAGAGAACCCAAGCTCAGGTCTGCACAGCGGACCAGGCACACAGGTCAGAGAACCCAAGCTCAGGTCTGCACAGCGGACCAGGCACACAGGTCAGAGAACCCAAGCTCAGGTCTGCACAGCGGACCAGGCGCACAGGTCAGAGAGCCCAAGCTCAGGTCTGCACAGCGGACCAGGCGCACAGGTCAGAGAACCCAAGCTCAGGTCTGCACAGCGGACCAGGCTCACAGGTCAGAGAACCCAAGCTCAGGTCTGCACAGCGGACCAGGCTCACAGGTCAGAGAACCCAAGCTCAGGTCTGCACAGCGGACCAGGCACACAGGTCAGAGAACCCAAGCTCAGGTCTGCACAGCGGACCAGGCTCACAGGTCAGAGAACCCAAGCTCAGGTCTGCACAGCGGACCAGGCGCACAGGTCAGAGAACCCAAGCTCAGGTCTGCACAGCGGACCAGGCGCACAGGTCAGAGAACCCAAGCTCAGGTCTGCACAGCGGACCAGGCGCACAGGTCAGAGAGCCCAAGCTCAGGTCTGCACAGCGGACCAGGTGCACAGGTCAGAGAACCCAAGCTCAGGTCTGCACAGCGGACCAGGCGCACAGGTCAGAGAACCCAAGCTCAGGTCTGCACAGCGGACCAGGCTCACAGGTCAGAGAACCCAAGCTCAGGTCTGCACAGTGGACCAGGCGCACAGGTCAGAGAGCCCAAGCTCAGGTCTGCACAGCGGACCAGGCACACAGGTCAGAGAGCCCAAGCTCAGGTCTGCACAGCGGACCAGGCGCACAGGTCAGAGAACCCAAGCTCAGGTCTGCACAGCGGACCAGGCGCCGAGGCACATGGGACAGAGGCTCAGCACTGTCTTGTCATACTCCCTGGTGACTCTGGGGAAGCTGTCCCCCAAGCATGAGGACCGGTGGCTCCACACCACGTCTCCTAAGGGCAGACCCTCTCAGAGGCCCAGGAGGCCCACACTGCTACCAAGAGTCTGGGAAGAGCCAGCCAAGCCAGAATAAAACAATGACAATTCACAAAAACAACATTCTTCCTCTCAAACGTGCCGGCAACTGCAGGGAGGAGCCCGGATTGTCATGGAGGGGACCGAGCGAGGCAGCATTGTTCAACTACACGAGCTTCTCCCTTGTTTACCGGGGGCTCCCCTGGGAGCGTGAGGCCCAGGCCAGATGGTGACCTCAGCCCCTCTCCTTCCCTCCCCCAAACGGCCCCTGCTTGTCCACTTCGTCTGCGCCAAGTGGACTCGGAGGTGGCCATCTGTGTTTAGCTGTTCGCTTCCCGCTCTCTCGCATCTCCCGACGCAGGCACGAACTGTCCCCAGACGCAAGGACACCGGCTTGGGGGGAGCCTGAGCCGACACTGGCCCCCCAACTGAGGGGCTCTCCAGCTCCCGTCGATCTGCACCGTGACTCTCCAGGACCAAACTAGGGACCTTGAATTTTACATCCTTCCTTTCAGCGAGAGTCACGGCCAGCACCCCGTCTGGCTTGCTCGTCCCTGTGCACACAACAGATACCCAGGAAACCAGGAGAAATACACTCATGGGGGCCCCCACACTCTTTCAAGACAGCAACGCGGGACTCCCCGTTTCCAAAGCGTGACAACGGGAGGCTTCGGGTGCTTAAGCAGCGTCGTGATCGCGACTTCTGAGCTGCGTCCTGTAGAGGGGATTCGGCACGAGGACAAGCTGTGTCTACATGTGCTGACACAGCCATGTTGAAGACAAACACAAGGAAATCAAATCTCGTGGTGTCCAATGAGGGCTGGTGGTTGGACCTCACTGAACCCGGCCCTGGAACAAGTCTTCGGACACGACGGGTGTCACGTTCTCTCCTCCTCCCTCCGAACTCAGCCCTGAGCGAGCCTGGAGCCCTGGCTTTGCTCCGAGAGGTGTGCGTGGCTGCCCGTTCCCCCGTTTCCTCCGCCTCCTGTGGAGGACCCGGTAGGAACCAAAAAGCCCATGGTGGGAGGTGCATCGAGGCTGTGTGTGGGGGGGGATTGTCAATAACCCCAAACAACAAAGAAATCAGCTCCCTTTTAAAGGAAAGACCCAAAGGGTTGCCCAACGCGGATAGCCGCCATCGGTCGGGTGAAGCTTCCTGGTGAAACGGGGGTGGGTCGGTCCCTGGGCTTCCGTGAGGGGGGAAGGATGCCAGAGTAGCACCCGGAGAAACCCTGTCTGGGAGCCCCATCTGCTCACAGAAGCCGAGGCAGAACCTGGGGCGCCCTGGGACAACCTCCGTCCGCCCAGTGTGTAGATGTCCCCGGTTCGATTCACGATCAGGGGACACAGGAGAAGCCACCATCTGCTTCTCCACCCACCCTCCCACTCCCCCTTCTCTCTTTTTTCCTCTCTCTCTCTTCCCCTCTCGCAGCCATGGCTCGATTGATTCAAGCACGTCAGTCCCGGCGTTGAGGACGGCTCCATGGAGCCTCTACCTCAGGTGCTAAAAATACAGAGCTCAGTTGGAAGCAGGGCCCCAGGTGGGGGGTAGGGAGGTCGCAGGGTGGATCCCGGTTGGGGCTCATGCAGAAGTCTGTCTACCTCCCCTCCTCCCACGTAAAAATAAAACAATAATAAATAATAAATTAAAAAGCCATGGATTTTCCCCCATTACATCGTTCTGTGCTAACCAGTGCTATACATTTATAGTGGAACACAGCCAACCAAATACTGCCTTTCAGCAATTCTAAGATGTCTTAATTTTTTTAGGCACTATTATGTTATATTTCATCCACAAAGTAAGACAAAGCGCTGTAGAAGATGGTCTTTCCTGCCGATTGTTAATTCCCAGAATAAATACCAGAAGACTGCTAAACACTTTATTGGTTACTGTGACTCTCATTGCATTGAAACTTTCCTTCAGTGGGTGGGTAAGCCAATAATTTAGGATTCCTTGTGTAATACTGCCAAAAAGTACATTTTTCTGAGTAATATTTTATTTTCCTCTGTCTAGAAACTCCAGAGAGCCATAGCATTTGTAATAACATGCATAGAAAAATATCTATCCGAGGCTTTTCTAGCCAAAAAACGAGGAGAAGAGAGAGGGGATGAAACCCTGGAACCAAAGTGAACAGGGATGCAGCACGCAGGCCGGCGCGGCCAGGCCCACTGCAGAAGCGCCTGACGGCGAGTGCTCTCCAGGACAAGACAACCGCTGAGAGATGGGTTTACAGGTCGCTAAGTGCCAGCCTCAAGCAGCACGCGTATCGCAGAAAACACTAGCGGTGCTTAAATCCGAGGAAAGCGAAAAAGTAACGAGATATTTGGGGTAAGGGGTTGTTTTGTGTTGTTGAGGAAAACACAAGTATTAACCATTTAAAATGGAATCCAGTAATATTGCGAAGCCTGGTCTCTGGTGGTTAGCAACAACACCACTGGTCTGCTAATGTCAATGGCCACCTGAATGCCAAGGCTTTAGCCACACCTCACTCTGCACAGATGGGTGGGTGGATGGATGGATGGATGTGGATGGATGGATGGATGGATGGATGGATGAATGGATGGATGATGGATGGATAATGGATGAATGGATGGATGGGTAGATGAATGGATGGATGGAATGGATGATGGATATATGGAAGATGGATGGATGGATGGATGACGGATGGATGGATGGGTAGATGGATGGATGGATGGATGTTGGATGGATGGATGATGGATGGATGGGTAGATAGATGGATGAATGAATGGATGGATGGATGATGGATGGATGAATGGACAGATGGATGATGAGTAGATGGATGCATGGATGAATGATGGATGGATAGATGGATGATGGATGGATGGATGATGGATGGATGGATGATGGATGGATGGGTAGATGGACGGATGATGGATGGATGATGGATGGATGATGGATGGATAGATGGATGGATGAATGATGGATGGATGAATGGATGAATGGATGATGGATGGATGGATGGCTGGATGGATGGGTGGATGGATGATGGATGGATAGATGATGGATGGATGATGGATGGATAGGTAGATAGATGGATAGGTAGACAGATAGCAAACAGGGCTGGACCTCACAGTGGGCAGCGCTGTTTTGTTCCTGGACAGGTCAGTCGACACACTGATTGAGTCACTAGGTGGGCAGTGTACACACACACACACACACAACGGTGAAAGTACATTCAAGTCCTGGGTCTGAGGGTCATGCCACCATCAGAATGAAAGACAAAGGTTTAGAGGCATCTGAACAAACTGCTTGGAGGCTAGAATGACACACAAGCCCCAATTTCAAAAACTCTTTTCTCTCCATGACATGGAGAGAGGGGAGACCTAAGTGACAAAGGCTTGGATCGAAAGAAAACACCTTCCTACTTTGGAGTCCGTGACTCAGTCTTTAAAAAAAAAAAAAAAAAGTCCAGCCAGACTCTTGTTTAAAGATTGCATTGTTTATATTAACTAAACGCTGTTTGTATAGTCTCGTCCCTTCTGGACCACACATAAGAGAACCAGAAACATTCCAGACTTGCTGTGCAGTTTACCCCTGGTCATTTTCTGTCCCTGAAACACTGAATTTGCCAGAAAGTTTACATTTCCCATATGCCTGAAGGGGTAAGGTTAGCATACACAGTCCTCAGTGACTCCCAGGTTCTCATCTCATCCACCCTGACTCGGCCCCTCGGGGAATTCCTGTAGGTTCTCTGTGGCTGCTCGCAGCTCAAGCACCTGGTCCAGGAAGCCAAACGGAGGGGACTCAGGAATGAAGCCGGAGCTGGTTAGGAGCGGCAGGTCCCCGGTGCAGGGGACAAAGGTGCCTCCAGGGTCCCTTGACACAGGACTTAGAAAACTGCTTATGAGCAGAACTCAAAGGCGCTGAGACGTAACTTTTCCTCTCCATCCCACACCCTCACTTCGCATTCCAAACCGCCATTGTTTTCCTTTGGAGTTGAGAATCGTAACATGAAAAGTTTTTATAAAACACTTTCATACAATCCCTGTGAAGGGATTTTTACAACCTGCCATGAATTCCTGAATCGTCCCCGTGAATTTATATCGAAAGAAGAGAATTTCTTGTTTTTCCTATCAACCCTTCCATCAGAAAGACTTGAAGAAGTTGGAAGAGCACGTGGTGGTCTCTGACACAGACCAGTGCCTACACTAGTTTCCAAGGGCAAACAACTGTGGACACTTTTCATTTCTGTAGGTAATGCATTTATTTACCCTTGTTATAGATACATCTCTGTGCATAACAGCTACACAATCCCTGCATGGACTCAGTTACTTTCTCTTATAATTCCTGATTCCACATGTCAGGAGGGGCCGTGGCTGTATTAAGAGATGACAGAAATAGATAGATAGATGATAGATAGATAGATAGATAGATGATAGATGATGGATGAATGGATGGATGATGGAGGAATAAATGGATAGATGGATAGATTATGGGTGGATGATGATGGATGGATGGATGGATGGTTGATGGATAGATGGATGGATGGATGATGGATAGATGGATAATGGATGGATGATGGATGGATGGATGGATGGATGGATGATGGATAGATGGATGATGGATGGGTGGATGGATGAATGGATGGGTGGATAGATGGATGGATGATGGATGGATGGATGGATGATGGATGGATGGATGGATGATGGATGATGGACGGATGGATGGATGGGTGGATGGATGATGGATGGGTGGATGGATGGATAGATGGATGGATGATGGATGGATGAATGGATGATGGATGGATGGATGGATGGATGGATGATGGATGATGGACGGATGGATGGATGATGGATGGGTGGATGTATGATGGATGGGTGGATGGATAAATGGACGGATGGATGGATGGATAGCTAGATGATAGGTAGATATACATGTGAATGGAAACGTGGATACAGATCATAGATATAGACAGAGACACATTTGCATGGACATAGGAAAAGTCCCACTAGAAACAAAAGAATCAAGGGGCCTCTACTCCCAAGTGTGGAGTCAGAAACCACCCAACTTGACTGAAACACAGATGAGACAGGGCACAGACGCTACAGAAATGATAAGATGGAGAAACAGATAACACCTCAAAAGAGTGACATGAGGCATGTTCTTGGACCTGCGTATGCGATCACCTACTCTAGAGCACATCTAGATACACTACCTACACTTGCCAACTTCTTGGTTAGTGGCGTACTTCTAGGTAACCGGCGTTTTCTTACACAGCCATGTACCTACTCTTGTTCTTGTGCAACTGTAACCATGACTCGTTTTATTCCAAATGGACACCCAAGAGGGTGAGTGGGCACCCTCTCGCAGTAGAATGTGTTTGTCTCTGCTTTTCCCAGAAAAAAAAAAAAATCATCCCCAGAATGACTTTTCCTTCTTGTCATTTGTGATGTGAACCCTTGGGACCCCCCCCCCACATTTTGTCAATAATAAAATAGTATTTGTTTAAAATTAATAATAATAATAATGTGCCATTGCTGCGGACAATGCACTCTGTATCGAGCAAGCACGGCTGCTTCCACCACTAGCGTGACACACAAGGAGCTGGGTGCCCACGGACACCTGTCATCCCAGGCACATGCAGACAGAGACGCTGCGAAGAGCTACGCCTTCCTCTTCCCAGCTGCGGCCGACACACCACACACAAGGGACTGTCCCCACCCGCAGCAGGAAGCTTCTGCTTGGGCGTCCTGTAACGCAGTGCCACATCTGAATGTGCACGGAATTTGGACTCTGGATGTCAGCGCCAACATCTTCTGCAGAACATTCTTAAGCAAAGTACGTCGGCTATTTTGACCATCATGTATTTCCTCAGGGGTGAATGACCCAAGCACACACCCTGCTTGCTGTATGGGGGCGGGGCTTCAGGTCTCAGAGGTCCTCTGCCCAGAAGAGAAGCGAAGAACAGCTCTCGGTGCCAGAGAAGCACGTCCGACTGGTCCCGGATTAAACACGAGATGTGCACTCGCCGGGCTCAGGCGCGCAGAGAGGTCTGAGAGCCTAGGAGCCAGGGAATCGGGACCAGAACCCGCATCCCACGGAGTACCTCCGAGCTCGTGCCCCCCTCAGGTCCCCACCTGGGGTGTCTTGTGTCCTTCTGAGCAGTTGTATTTTTATTAGATTGCATCCCTGCCAGCCTCTGTTTGCAGCATCACAGACCACACTAGTCCCAGCACGAGAAAAAATGCCTAACAACGCGTGGACTCCTACAGCCCCGAAAGCAACTCCCATCCGGTTTTCTCCGAGGGCCAGGGGACAGACAAGGCACGGCGCCCCGTACGGGTTGGAAGAGGCAGAACGACGCCATGCCGGGTCACCCAGAGCCGATCCGGAACTTGGACCCATAGAGCCACCCAGCCTGAGAGCTCAGACCTCGGCGGGTGACCTAGAATCCAGACTGCAAAGGCCTTGATGTGCGCGGGAGACGCCTGCGTCCATGCCCTGAGGGACCGAATAGCCTCACCACTCACCTGCCTTCGTCGCGGCCAACGGTTCCGGGCTCACGATGAGATTGATGGTTGAACTCGAGGCCGGTTTAGCCGGCTGTGGAGGGGGAGGCAGAGCTCTCTCTATTAAAGAAAAATGCAGACAACTTGTCGGTTACTCAGAGGCGGGAGGGCTGGGCATCCGTAGGGGCCGGGCAAGCTTGCCTCCCCGGAGCAAATCTCGGGTGAGGGTGGGCCACTGAGGCACAGAGACCCCAGACGTCCCTACGTCCACTCCTGACGGCTGTTCTCCGCTTGTGCCATTCATCTCAATGAGCAGACAGAGCAAAGCTCTGCCAGAGGAAGGAATGCGAGCCTTCCCTCCACGTCCTGGGGGAGCGGGGGTCAAGGAGAGTGTGGGGGTGGGGAGCAGAAGCAGGGAGGAGGGAGGTGGGGGGGTCGTGAGTGGCTCAGAGGGATCAGAGCGGCGTGCGAGCCCTGAGGAGCAGCAGAGGGGACGGGGAAGTGACACAGGGCAGGGGACAGAGCCCGAGCATGCTGGGACAGGGGAGGGAAGGTCTAGTGTCCCTTTCCGCAGTGGCCATGGACACCCTGTGGCGGGGAAGTGACAGAGGGCAGGGGACAGAGCCCGAGCATGCTGGGACAGGGGAGGGAAGGTCTAGTGTCCCTTTCCGCAGTGGCCATGGACACCCTGTGGCGGGGAAGTGACAGAGGGCAGGGGACAGAGCCCGAGCATGCTGGGACAGGGGAGGGAAGGTCTAGTGTCCCTTTCCGCAGTGGCCATGGACACCCTGTGGCGGGGAAGTGACAGAGGGCAGGGGACAGAGCCCGAGCATGCTGGGACAGGGGAGGGAAGGTCTAGTGTCCCTTTCCACAGTGGTCATGATGCCCTGTGGCCCCTTGTGGACGCTTCGGTGACTCTCTAAGGAGCTAATGACCCTCGGTGGCGTTTTCTGTTCACTGAACATGGAAACTCGCCTCTGAAGCCCGGATAGGGCGGCCAGTTGGGCCCCAGTCAGAGGACACGGGCACAGTTCTCTCTCCCTGGGAAGGGACAGCACCCAGGCCAGATGGGTCTGGGCTCCTCTGCCACGTGGCCCCGGGCCCCCAGGCGGGACAGCCGCTCACGAGGAGCCCATCTTCCCTTCCGTTCGTTTATAAACCTGGGTGCAACCCAGACACCCAGGATTTTGTGAAAACCTGGTGATTTCAGAACCGATTTGACGACTAAGGGTTGCTCCCTCTGCGTCCCCTACGCAGACCCCGTTGGAGTCAGGTAGCGGCTTTTCTGAAACTGACCGGTGCACTTACTTGTACTGAAACTGCCTTGGTAGACGGCCCTGACCTGTGACCGCAGGTAGCAGAGCACCGTCACCTGATACGTCTGCCCGGCGCGCAGGCCCCCGATGACGCGGTCTGTGACCGTGAGGTTCTGCTTGAGCACCAGGGACTGGTCGTGGGCTGAGGTGACGGTGAGGTCATAAAAGTAAGAACCTGGGGGCTCCAGCCTATCCCAGCGGAGTTTGGCGCTGTTCTCGGTGACCTCGGACACCTGGACCTCTCGGGAAACCTTGGCTGAAAGACAGACCACGGCGCAATGTGGAGACGCACAGAAAACCCCCTCCCCGCGGCAGAGACACGCAGGAGAGAGACAAAAGCTGAAGGACGTCCATCAGGAGACAGCTGACCACAGACCGGGGGGGGGGGGAGATAGGGAACCGATGTCTCGCTCAAGGTCCCCGGGAGATAGGGCTCTTCTAACCTCACCCGCGTAGCTGAAATGTGACCCGAGCCTTAGCAATTAAAACCCCTATTATTCATCCACAAGGCACATAACTCCATCTTTCTCCTATAGAAACTCTCTCTGATTAAGGAATTCCTTTGGAAATTCATAATCCGGGCTGCTGATCTGAAGTAGGGTGTTCAATCCTGAATGAGCCCCCCTCCCACACCCGGTTTAAAGTAGATGAAGTCGTGGGACGTCAGGGCATGGCGTGAAATTCCTGGGAAGGAATCTCTGCGTCCTCTCAGTTCTTACAACGAGGACAACCAACCGCGGTGAGTTTTTAAGAGCACAGGCACCCTGCCTTCACCTTCCTGTCAGTTTGTGACGCTCTACGGAATCTTTCTAGCATCTTCTGTGAGGAAGAAGTAAAAATGACACACGCCGGGTCTCATTGAGTCCACAGACCCCTTGCTCTCTAATCCGGTCTGGGACCTGTCTCTCCCAGGGACAGGGGCTAGCACAGCGTACAGGGGAGGCTGATTGTCTGGTATAGGGACTAAATGCCTGGTCCCACCACCGCATGCAGCGGGGGCCACCATTCTCTCGGTATGTGCTTCGCAGCGGGACAATGTCTGCAATAACGAACCTCCGTGGGGACGCTGGCGTGGTACCCTACAGGAGGCGGGTCTGGCCGCGGCCCCAAGAGCCAGCGGCAGGTGGGTTTTTTTCTCTCTTGCTCACTTCCTAAGTGGGGGGTAGAGCCCCACTGAACTCATCCCTTTCGCTTAAGACACTGGGTTTCCAGGAGAGAAGGGCCATGCCCGCCTGCAGACGACCCAGAGAGAAGGAGCAGGGTGTGGGGCTCGGGCGGGGCGTGGGGGAAACTGGGAGGGCCCGTTCGCCTGCCCTTTGTATGGAGCCCACCGGCCTCTCACGGGATAAGAGAAAAAGTGCTTTCTCATAGAGAAAAAAAGGCAACGTCTGGAAAAAGTGCTTTCTCATAGAGAAAAAAACGCTCCGATCAGCCCCTATCAGATGTACAGATCACCCAGGTACATGCCTCCCAGATCAATGACTGCATCTGGGCTGCTCCTGTAAACGGGCTTTGAGGGACATGCCCCGGACACAGGAAAAGAGGAGGAGGTCACAAGGCAACAGCCCGAACCGCAACTTTCTTACCCACGGGCTTAGCAGGGACTGGCTTGGTGGCGGCCGCCGGTCTGGCTGCCTGGGCCTTGGGAGCCTCGGGCTTTGGGGCCACGGGCTTGGCAGCGGTGGGGGTCCTTGCAGCCGCTGGCCTTGCTGATGCAGGCTTCACGGCCACCGGCTTCGCGGTCGCTGCGGGTCTGGCCACGGCCATCTTCATGGCCTCGGGCTTGGCAGGCACAGGCCTTGCAGCCACGGGTCGCGGGGTGGCCGGCTTTGCCGCAGCCTGCTTGGTGGCCGGCAGGTTGACCGTCGTCACTGGTTTGGTGGTGGTGGTGGTGGTGGTGCTGGTGGTGGTGGTGGTCGTTGTCACCGGTTCTGCGGTGGTCACCAGCTTCGCTGTGATCACCGGTTTGGATGTAGGACTTGAAGTAACATTATTCGGAGTGTTTCTGTCAAAAAACAAATAAAACATTGCTTTGACCCATCTATCCTTTTTTTTCCCGTTCTCTGGAATGGACAAAGACATACCCAGTGAGCTATGCAAAAACTTGCTGTCTTGTTCAAAATGCACGCAGTAAGTTTTTCTGCACGTAATATGTACTACATTGCACCTTTATAGGGTCTGTGCCACAGAAAACATATTGAACAGTGTCCGAAATAACAGAATCGTTTAAAATAAAAACTTATATTGTACTACAAACAAATACATCTGACATCTCACCTTCAGCTTAAGCAGTAAAAGCCAGGAGATGGTAAAGAGACAACGAATGTTGAAATGATGATAATTATTCTGATGGTTAACAATAATAATCAGTTAATCACTACTCTCGTCCTAAGAAAGTGTCCCCTCAGCAGAACGCTGTGCTGAGCTGGGCAATGAGAAAGTCAGCGCGTCTTTTCCCTCCTGGGGCTCAGTGTGTGTTTCTGCTTGCATTAATTTGTGTATGTGTGTGTGTGTGTGTGTGTGTGTGTGTTTCATTTTTACAATAACTTGATTTATCTGAAGCCCTCGAGAGAACAGCCGCATGAGTAAGTACAGCGGCACAGCCTTCGTTCCCTTCTCTCCCTGACGTGGACACTCCCGGTTTTAGGGACAGATCTCGCCCTGTGCCCTCGGAGGCAGGACATTTTCAAGTTGATATCGTACAAATGCAGACACTGGGTTTGCTTATTCTGTTTTCCGAGATAAGTTGGTTGAGCCAACTTCAAGGGATGTTGCAGAGGGATTACAAAGATAACACAAGGCTGGGAGGGAAGAACCCTTGAACGGAGGCCCACAGGACTGGTCTCACAGCCCCGGAAAAGGGCCACGGCGGCTTCACTGAGACTGTCCACTAACGAGGCTGAGATGTGTGGCGTCCCTCTGAGGACAAAGACGAGAGCAGAAGGATTGAGGGGTGACGGGGTGGGGGAAGGGGTGGGCCCTCTCTCCCCCACCCTGGACGTCAGCCAGGGGTCAGCCAGACATTCATTTTTCCAGGATAATTCAAATCCACAGCTCGTCTGGGTGTACCGGTCAGAACCTCACCTCCCCCAAGCATGGCAAGCTGCGGCATCCTTGAGGGGTACGGATGGACGGCACATTGCCTGTGCTCAGTTTCTGACACCGTGTCCCCCCTTGCCTGGGTCTCTGTCACATGGTCACACTGCTGTCCCATCTGTTCCTGGAGTTGGCACCACAGATGGAGCTGGCATAAGGTCCCTGAGCACATGCCAAGTGCCCAGCATCCTTTGTGCTTTGACCAGTAGAGAGTGGCAGAGGTAACAATGGGCCAGTCCCAGCCTAGTCCCCAAGAGGCCTCACTACATCTGCCGTCTTTCATTGAAACCTGCCTGGTCACTTTGTAGACAAACCCAGGCTCGGTGACTGGAGGATGAGAGCCCACAGGGAGCAGAGCTGAGCCGTCCAGCTGAGACCATCCCAGAACACCAGCCCACAGCTGGCGCGTGGCTGACCACAGATAAATAAGTGAGCCCCAGTAGAGGCCAGAAGAACTGCCCAGCTGAGCCCAGGCAAAAATTGCCAACCCCCAGAAATGCAAGTTAGATAAGTAGTTGTTTTTAAGCCACAAAGGTTGGGGTTGTTTGTTATACAGCAAAAACTAACAGATACAACAGTTTCTTCTGTAAGAATGTCCCAAACGTGACCTTTGGGATGTCACATTTTCTGGATTTCGGTGTCCTGGCCCCATAAAGTTAGGCACTGGAGGGCCTCTGCATCTCCTCTAGCATTGCAATTTGTAGAACAATTATTATAATCACTTACACTTCTTTGTGGCCAAATTTCACATGATTCTTTGCTGGTTGATCCCCTTGGAACCAATCACACTGTTTCCTAATCTCTGGTGACAAGTAAAAAGCATTTTCACCTAGAGAGAAATAGAAAAAAAAAACAAAACATATGTCTATCTTTAGGTGGATGTAAATCCCTTGCAAATTAAAATTAATCTGCTAGTGACTTAAAATGAATCACCTAAATATCTGTTGAATTAAGTTTTCCAGACAAGCTAAGTCCCCCTGATTTTAAACATTAAGTCCAATGGTACTTGATCCATAAAACATCAGAAGCCAATATCTTCTATTTGGCAATGTTAGGGTGATTCAGTTAAAGACAATATTTCTTCAGTGTGAAGGAAAGACAGAAATAAAAGAAAACTCAAGTGCAGAGTTTAAGAAGTTCTGAGCTCTTGAACATCAAATGACAACCAAATTACTTCTACTATTGTCTCAATGCTGAGTTTAACAGAACTCTTGTCTCCAGCCCCCAGGGAATAGGGCCCTTGGGAAAACTCACCGCCTCACCTTTGATTTATATTTTCTCCCCTAAAAATTTTGGGCCACAACGCCTCACACACGCGGACGGTGTTCTCACGGACCCGCCCTTTCCCTGGAGCAATGAACTCTCACGTACACCTGTGTGTTCCTACTTCACACGCCTCTCCCCTTTGTGAAATCCCTTCCTGTGACCGGGCTGGGTCGTACCCTGGGCCAGGCTCAGGCAGACAGAGGGATGAATGAAACACTTCTCCAAGGACCATGTGGTCAACTGGGACCACAGACCCGTACATGGGTGACCAACGGGTCGTGTAACAGATGTGGGGAGGGTGGCACCCAGAGAAAGAGAAGCAAGGCGTGGAAATAGAGAGCATTCATGGGCGAGCCAGGGAGACCAGAGGCAGGTTTTGAAGACGAGCGTGGGGATTTGCTGCTAACGCAGAGACGGAGAGCCCTGTGGGGGAGCCACGTCGGCAAAGACCCGAGGATGCCCAAGCGTGTGGCTGGAGGCTCAGCCCAGGTCGGCGTGACCCCTGCCGAAGCTCCCACGGTGCCCCATCAGGACGCACATCTCTCTGTGGCGTGCCAGCAAATTACACCGTGTCGGGAGCCGATCCACTAATGTTGGCTAACTAGGTCACAGCAGGAGAAGATCCACAACTGCTGGTTGACAAAGTCACAGCAAAAGAAGATAGAGTCACCACAGTAAAGACCAACAGCTGCGGGTTGACAAAGTCACCGCAAAGGAAAGGCACAACGATACTTCCCCCTTTAATCTTTTGAATTAATCTGGCCTTATATTCCCCCCTTTTCTGGGTGTGTGCTATTATCTATGGCACAGGGATAATAGTACCGTGCTTTCCCTGTAGATTTGTAGTAATTTCTTTGGAAATGAGACAGAAGGTGTAAGTTCCACAGAAAAGCCTGTAAGCCCCTTGAACTGGGCTCATAAACATAAGAGGCTGGCCATGATATCCCTCATAAAGGGTTAAGTTTGTAGGAGAATTTCTTCTTATTAATCACGTTAGAAAGAATAAAGTTAGAACTTAACTAGTGTATAAATATAGTAAATGAATAAAGTTTAACTAGACATTAGAATCTTAGGTAAAGTGTAGTGGAGTGGCCTGTTGCGTGGCCTTGGATAGGAGTGCAGCTGGCAAGTAAAGAATGTTTTGTTAAAAGACTTGTTTTGTCACTGAAGACAGTCACTGGGCTTTTCTCAGTAAAACATTCTCATAAGATTTTTGTATTTTCCAAGAATAAGGAGAGGAATGTGGTGGGATTCATAGCAGCAATAGCAATTAATGCCTTCTGATATTATGTTGCTGCTAGCTATCTTGCAGGTGCACTCTATGTATCTTTAAGTAAAAATTACTCTTAATACTATGTCAGTTTCTTAAATAGCAAGCCTTTTGTAGTCTTGTGAAAAAAGAATTAGGACACTACATGAACTCAAGGCTATTTGCCTGAGCAAGCGGTGGTCCTTTGCTAGTCCTTGATGATTTCGTCTGCTATCTCTTTCTGCGCCCTTGACTCACAACAACAGTAAAATAGAGTTATTAATTAGTACTAATCTTTTAGAAGTTTGTACCGATATTGTTATTACTATTCAAGTTATTGTATAACTGTACTTTGAATAACTTACCACCTGACTTGTAGCTTATAGATATGAATTAACTGTTATCTGGAAATATGTAACCATAGTGAAACTAAAACAATGATGTATTCAAAATACCATGTGATTGTAACTTAGTGTGTGTGCATAAAAAGTAAAGCTAGACCAGCATTTGGCGGAGATGCCTGGCAGTAAATGCTAACCAGAGAATAAAGAGAAAGAAAAGAATTCGGCTCTCTCACTCGATTTTCGCCGACACCGTCTCCTCCTGTGGGACCCTTGGATCCCCCCCGGGGCTGGACCCCGGCAACACCGTGCATGATAAACAGGTCCCTGGCCCCTCTGCCCGCCTGGCCTGCCAGTTCTCAGGGACCACTGTCTGTGGCTGGGGAGGCGCCCTGTCGAATCTGGCTGAGTGAGCAAGTGAACAGGGGCAGGGTTCCCGTCTGTGTGTCCCGTCACTGCCGACCCTGACGGCTCAAGGTGTGCCCGGGACAGGGCAGGTGTTGGCACCTACTTGTTGAATGAACGAACAAGTCTACGTGGACACACTAGTTGAGTTTACCCACGCCTGTGCTCCCCCACACCCCCGCCCACAGCCTCCCTGAGAGCCCAGGGAGCGGCCTGGAAGAAGTCCCGGCCGGGGTCCAGGGTGCCTGACGCAGGACTCACTGCTGACGAAGGACGGCAGCAGCCTCCCGAAGCGCAGGAGCGTCTCCTCGCTGAGCTCGGCGGACTTGTCCACCAGTTTGAAGAAGACGTCGTTCGGCTCGCTGGCGAAGCTGTACACCTCCTTGACGTTGACCTTCCGGCCGATGCCCAGGATCACGAAGAAGTAGCCCTTGCACTTGGCCTGCAGGATGGCTCTCTGGGCCTCCTGCAGCTGCCGCCCCTGCACGGCCCCCGTCAGCATCAGAACCACGAGCTTCAGGTCCCGGGGGTTGGGCGCGCTCTCAAAGACGCGCTCCACGGTGTAGTCAATGGCCCGGCCCAAGTCCCCGGTTCCCTGCAGCTGGGCCATCCCGTTGCTCAGGACGTCCAGCAGCTTCTCCTTGGAGGTGTAGTTGGTCAGGGAGACATCCACCCGCACGGGTGGCACGCCGGCGTCCCCCACGGACTCGTAGGGCGCCTGCTGCAGCACGGCCACTCTGGCCAAGTGCTGGGAGGCCTGGGGGTCGGGGCTCAGGTCCAGCTGTCTGACCAGGTACCCGATGTACTTCTTCATCTCGCTGAACTGGAACAGAGTGGTGGACTCGGAGCTGTCCAGGAGGAAGGCCATGTCGATGTCCATGTCGCTGCCGGCCGCGCGCCTGTCCCTGAAGGAGGGCCTCCAGTTGCCGAAGCCACAGGACGGGTCAATGTTGCAGATGTCTAGAAATGAAGCATGGCGGACCGTTTACACTATGACTCCCGAAGCAAGATGGGGACACATCAGTCCGCCAGGGCCCTGGGCAGCCAAAACTGTCACAGAACAGAGGAACCTATTTACATCTGTCGACACTGTCAGATTTCCATTCTCGTCATAGGACCGTTACTGAATAAAACAGTCAGTAAGCCAAAACTCTGTTAGTATACTGTGGCATTGGTCTTAAAGAGGAAGGAAAGGAGGGAGGGAGGGAGGGAAGAAGGGGAGAGGAAGGAAGGAAGGAAGGAAGGAAGGAAGGAAGGAAGGAAGGAAGGAAGGAAAGGAGGGAGGGAGGGAGGAAGGGAGGGAAGAAGGAAGTTGGGAAAGAGGGAGGGAGGGAGGGAGGGGAAGGGACAGGAAGGAAGGGGGGATAGAGGGAAGGAGAGAAAGAGAAAGAGGGAGGGAGGGAGGGGAAGGGACAGGAAGGAAGGGGAGGGAAGGGAATGGAAAGACAGAGAAGGAAAGGGATCTGTATTCTAGAAAGTCCCAAAGCCAGATAATTAAAATCTGATAAGAGCAAATTGTAAGCAGAGCCACTTTCTCCTTCGTTATCTACAAAACTCATCATTCCCTACCTAAGGGGAGCTCTGTTTGGGGGTTCCTACTTTAGGTAAATGACTGTGTCATGTCTACACTGCAAATACCAGGCTAATGAATCTTCCTTTCACCCAAGCCCTTCCCACAGATGACGACTATTGGCTCCAACGTCCCCCCGCAGACAGCACGTTCTGCAGTGGCCGTGTGACAGATGTGCCCGCTGGCGAGGCACCTTACCCAAGCAGACGTGACAAGTCAGGACGTTCTTCAAGAAGTCCGTGAGGTCCCTCCTGGCGGGCAGGACAAGCGCGTGGCCCACTGCCGTGTTATTGATCTGGTTCAAACAAAAGAACACGCTGAGTCGGAACAGTCACGGCCAGTAACTACTTGCAAAAGACAGCCAAGGAATAAACCAGAGTCATGTCCGTAAAATGAATTTCCCATCTGACCGATAGCTCCTCGTTTTTTTCCAGAAGGAGGGTGAGGGGAGGCACCGAGTTTAATAGGAAAACATAGGTTTTCTTCCCCCGAGATGAGCTGGGGTGTCAATCCCACGCCTGGCTTCCTGCGGGATCCGCAGCAAAGTTATTAACCTCTCTGGGCCTCAGTCTCCTTGGCTGTAGAATGGGATAATGGTAAGTTCTGTACAGAGTTCTGTTTGAAGGATTGAGTTTGTGAAGGGCCTGGTGTAGCCTCTATGAGATAGTGGGAGCTTAAACAATGACATTATTTTTAGTGATGACAATAATAACAATGGGCAAATGTTAACTCCATTCCTCTCTCTCTTTCTCTCTCTCTCTCCCAGGTCTGGAAAGGGATTTCATGACAAAAACAAGTCATTAAATCATTGCCAGGAGACTTAAAACTCCTGCCCATCACAGCACACCCTCTCTAAGCATTTATTTAGTGAACAATAAAGCTCAACTAACGAATGACTCGCTCATCTTTCGCACTTGCTGAAACAGTGTTGCTTGGAGACTCGGGTGGCTGTGAGTCACTCAGCCCACACCGCGTGCCCCGGACAAGAGCCCGTGGCCGGTGGCCCGAGGGGAGTTCCCCAGCCTACACAGTGCTCTGCGCTCTAACTGGCCTGAGGTTTGGCGGAATTGACCCTGAGAAACGGCAGCGGTGACCAGCGCTGCCTCTCGCTGACCCAGGCGGCGGGAGAACCAGAGACAATCCAGTTTGGAAGGGACAGCGTTGGAGCCCGTCTCAACCCCGCCTCGTCCTGTACAGGTGAGACATCAGAGCCACGGAGGGGGGAGGTGACGCGCCCTTGTCACCATGAGAGACTCAAGGCTAGATGGCGGGCAGACCGGCCATGGAGCTCAGGCCTCCTCACGCCTGGTCCCCCTCTCCCTTCTGGCCGTCATCCACCCCTCTTGAACCGTCAGCCCAGAATGTGCACTCCGTGAATATTAATGGATGAAGAATCACAACTAAACAAGTTGTTTAAGCAAATAACAGGGAGCACTTCTCCCTGCCCCAGGAGGACCCTTGGGTGCCAGTCGGGTGCAATAAGGTTTGAACGCAAGGGCGTTGCAGTCACAGATGTTTGGGGACCTCACTAGGAGACGGGAGACCTCCCGGGTCACCCTGGGAGAGTCTCTTCCCCCACGTGAGGACGTGCCCTTGGATCTAGTGCCAAAGCCAGAGGCTGGAGTCAGACCACCTCCTCCAGGACCTTCTAGGAACTCTGGGTCGTGGGCACTTCCTGGAGGGCCCGGGTGTGCCCAAGAACCTTCTCAGAGCCCGAGAAGGGGAGCAGGAGGCGTCCCCAGGGTGCAGGGCACGGACCTGCAAAGCGTTGACCAGCTGCCGGTCCTCCTGGCTGGTGAGGAACAGGGGCGTGATCCCGGCGTCTGACAGCTTCAGCACGGCTTCCCGGAGCTGGGCGGACATCCTCGTGGGCTTGTTGCTGAAGAAGACAGCCACCTTCCGCATCAGGAACCCGTTCCTCACGCGCTTAAATGTGTTCCTGGCCACGAACGACATGGCGGCCTCCAGGCTCTGCTGCTTGGATGTCAGGGCCACCTGCAGGTTCTTGATCCTGTCCAGGAGGACGGACTTCTTCTTGGAGTCGGCAAACCGGATCTCCGTGGTCACCTCGTTGTTATAGGTGACCACGGCCACGCGGGCCCCCCGCGGGCAGTTGCTCTCTGCAATGGTCAGGTCGCCCACGATCTTCAAGACCACGTCCCTCATCCGGCTGAACGTGTCCTGGGTGACCCCCTCCGAGGTGTCCAGAGCGAAGGCCAGCTCCGTCGGGAAGACGGGGCATTCCAGGGGTCCTGGGAAGGGGTGGGGGTGGGTGGGGGTTTCAAAGACAGGCTTTACTTACTGGGAAAAAGGGGCCTTCTTCCTTCCAGAAGGAGGTCACACAATCGGATCAACTTACCATAGCAGCAAGCTGGGAAGGAAACAGAGGAAAGAGAACGTCACATCCACCGGGTAAAAATTTTATAGGGCATCTTGGAGCTCAATCTATGCTCCCTGGAGCTTTAGCACAAGGGCATGCCCTTGCTGATCAAGTACTCAAAACAAGATTATTGGAGCAACCATGATAGATCAAGCCATTCAGTCTCATGCTATTCATCACCAGAACACTGCAGCCCTGCGTAAACAGTTTCAACTCTCTCAGGAGGCAGCACGGCAGATTGTTAAATCCTGCCCAGAGTGCCTTTGCTACAATCTGTCCCCTCATTTGGAGTTAATCCTCGAGGACTCCTACCCCAGGGTAACTTTGACTAATGGATGTTACTCACATACCCTCATCTGGCAAACAATCCTTTGTCCATGTTACAGTGGATACTTATTCTGGATTTATGTCACATGCACACATGAGAACATGTCACCGACGGAGACAGTCATGTACTTACGGCATTTGTCTTTGATGCTCTGGATGAGGGCACATTGCTGTGACGGGAAGGAAAGAAGAAGGCGTGAGGACAGCAGACAAAGGACTTACGGGTGATGATTTGTGCCGCACGCACGCAACTTACATCGATCGAGTCGCCTCTGTTGCCTTTGGTGCCCTGAAAAACAAGGACGGAGGGGCTGACGGATGGGATGTACACCACAGGGGACAGTCCCTGGGTCCACAGAAGTGTGGTGGAAGAAGCAGAGGCGGACCTTGGCTGGCCTGACTCTCCTTAGGAATTTGACTTCGCTGCTCAAAGAGCAATGGGGAGGGGAGACTTGGAGGATAGAACGTGTGTCCCCTGTGAGGTGAAGGACTCCACACCCTGAACACCCAGAGGCTCACTGCAAATCCACATCTGAGCGTGAGGCCAACACTACTCTCCCCGAGAGAAGAAAAGCTCCTTCCACCTCCTGGCTCCGTCCACCCGGTCACAGGAGGACAGTCACTTAGCTGACCGTCAGCTCCAGGTCGAACGCACTCTGGCTGGTTCTACTCAGGGAGGGACCCTCAGCGGCCCTCAGTATCTCATCCCGGCAATGTGTCCACCCTGACGGTCAGGCGGTCTCCCCGGGGACCACTCGGGCGGGCGTCCCTGACGTATTGATCATCCGTTCAATGCTTCAGACAGTTGAACACCTGACTCACTCAACCTTCTTCTCCAGGGTTCACCCCGTCTCCAGTCCTGAATTAACCTTTTCTCTAAGGTGGGACTTTCCATTCCTGAGTTCTTGTCCCACTCTTCCTCGAACCTCATTACTTCCGGTGTAAGGAGACAGTAGAGGGGGAAGTTCAAGTAAGGAAACAAAGCAGTTAGTAATGAGGAGGTTCAATGGGGAGGGGTACAGAGGGGCGCCCTCCAGGCTCCAGGCGGCCAGGAGAGGAACGGGTTCTGGTCACGAATCAGTAGCTTGCTTTGCTAAGGGGGGATGTACAGACCCAAGGATGCAGTCCCCAAACTAACGTAACTGTCGTCCTCCCACAAGACGCAATCGAGAGCTACTGAGCTGTGGTCTCTTCTCTGCCCCCTATGCAAGCCTCAAACAAGGAAACCACAGCAGGGAATTACAGAAGGAAATTGCATCACGCCCTAGACGACAGTAGAGTGCCACGTGGTCAACAGCTCTTTTCCCCCTTGTGGCAGCAGGAGAAAAGGGGTTAAAAGCACACAAGCAACAAGAAGAGCAGAGACGCAGCGCCCCTTCTCCATGAGAAGGAGACGGTGGAGAGTTTTCAGGGGCCCTGTGTAAGGCACCCAGCCCGCGGGCAGCCGGATCGGAATCGGTTGGTACTTACAGGTGGTCCTGGGTAACCAGGGTCTCCCTTCTGTCCAGCTGCCCCCGGAGGTCCTGAATTTCCCTGCGAGGGACAGAACGAGTGTTGCTCAATTGTGGCGAAAGAAAGAAAATGCGCAATGCCTGCAGCTGGAAAGGCTGGTAGAGGTGTTCTAACCCAGCGTCACCGCGAGAAAGGTCTCACTTTCTCGTGTCTCCAACGTCCCCACATAGGGACAAGCGGCTTTCACAACGCTGACGTGTGCCTCCCCCTCCTACACTCTCTTGCAGGTTAAGAACCACCAGGGAAACTATCCGTGAATGCACAGGGAACCAGTAACTGATCTCACTCATGTGAGATCACTGTTTGGCGAGGTGACCAAGCCAATGTTTTTAAACCCCACCTTGAGTAGTAACCGCTCTAATTTGACCATCTTCACTGAGCAGATTCACAGGACAGTTACAGTGATTTTTCACTATGTTTTATGCTAAAAATAACTGTTGGGAAACTCTTCCCCGTCTCTCGACCACAGCTGGCTAAGTCGAGACTCAGTGCAGTCTTAAGAGGGTGAGCAGACATCCACAGGAGAGGGTAATGCAGAAGGAAGGAGCAGTGGCGTGGGGAAGAGCCGTCCAGGCGGCGTGGGAGGCCAGGAGCCCGTGGTCTGAGCCCGGGACCCTCACGAGCACGGCATGCACCTCACAGAACCCTTTGCTTCACCGTCCGGTGGGCAAGACCAACTCTGACCACACAGACTTCTGACATTACTGCTTCTGACACTCGAGTCCCCTGGCGCCATGCTGGGAGTGGACCGTGGACCAGTGACCCTCGAGATGTGTTAGAGGGAGGAGCTCTTGGGGTCTCCCCATAAAAAACAAAATACACAGACACAGCCCCAGGGGGTCCTGAAAACTCTGGTCTCCAGGATTCCTTTCCTTGCGCCCCACAGGATGGGCCAGGTTGCAGGTGTGGAAAGATAATGTTCACAGAAGCAGGGGGAGCAGGAGGGTCCGGTCACCCTACCACGCGTGTCCTCGTTCCCGCTGCAGCCACGGTGCCGGCACACTTACCCTTCGGCCTCGGATGCCTTTGGGTCCTGCTGCACCCCCTCCGCCCGGTTCGCCAGAGGCACCCTGAGAAGAGAGCCAGGACGCGGCACGTGAAGCTCTGGAACGGAAGGTCTAGCCCACGGTGTCTGGTCAGGGGGCACCCGGACCTCACTTCCCAGGGCGGCCACCGGGCTAACTTTGACCGGTGTTTCCTCCGGTTCCCTAATGCCTTTGTGCTGTTGGCAGACTCAGCCCCGGTTCACTGAACCAGTTATGAGAAGACCATGTGGACAGAGCATTTTCAGGTTTACAGAGTATTTTACGGCAGTGCCGTGTCACGCACCATGACAAGTGCATGTCGTCACCTCCGTTTGCCAGATGAAGGAGCATCTTAGAGAGAGTGGGGCCTTCCCCAAGGTCACTCGGTTCGTAAGTGGCTGACCCAAGACCAGAACCAAGTGACTCTCTCTGCAGCCCACGGACACACCAGACTCACCCTAAAACAATGATGATGTTTTGTTTTTTTTGTGTGTGTGTGTTTTTTTTTTACCACCAGAGGAATATTTACCTTCGGACCTGGGTACCCAGGAAATCCTCTTTCGCCCTAAAAAAAAAAAAAAAAAAGATAAATAATGACTTACAATTTGATCTCCCTTTCAATTCATCTAAAATAAATTAATCCCGGAGCAGAAAAATAATATACGCATCCATCGCGTCATCACGAGACAAACGTTCCCAGCAGGACGGTGGGATTCTGAGCGGGGGGTCCCCTGGACGCGCAACACGGTGGGAGCACACACCTTTTTGCCCTTGCGCCCTTCGCCGCCGATGCCGTCTCGCCCGTCATCTCCCTGGTTGCGGAAAAACAGCGTCACCGCGGGCCCGCCGTGCTGGGCACGCCGCACCCACCTCTGTCTACAGCCCTGAGCAGAGGGGCCCCGGGTCCCTGAAATGTTCCTGGATCGAGGAAGAGGTCCTGTTCCTGCCCCATCCTCCTCCAGGGGGTAAATCGGACCGTGTCTGTAGGAGGGTGGGCGTAAAGGACTCCTTCGGCCAGTGGTACTGGTGGACTGCCAACTTGAAGGATTACCACCAGCTGTTGGTAAAGACACCGGCCCTTGGAGATGGAATCAAAGATTCCTTGAACCTGGGAATCTTAAGAGTTAGAAGGATGCTGGAAGGTCAGTCACCCTGATTCTGTGCATCTATGAGGCTTTGATTCTACTTCAGACCCAAACCCTCATTCAGACTCAGTCCCTCATTTCCTCCCCCCGCACCCCTTCCCACCACGCAGGTCATGCCCTGAGACTTCCTTCTTCCCAAACACCCCCTTGCGGGACTCTCCGATCTGTCCCTGTCACCGTCTGTCTCATGGGGGCCTTTCAGAACTGGGCTCAGTTACTTCAAAAGCACCAGAAGAATTAGAGTGAAATGCGCGGCAATGTCTCTAAAACATACAGGGAATGTGCCGCTTGGCTCATCCACAGCTCTCAACGCTCAACGTGCATCAACAGCTAAAGAGCCACTGCCCTCCGACGGATGGAAACAGAATCAGGAAGAGATTTTCTTCAATGGTTTGAAGAGATTTTAAGTTTGATTCCCCCCCCCCCCTGTTTTTGAAACAATGATGAACAAGAATGGATTTAAAAAAACAAAAACAAAAACAAAAACAAAACCTTCAGGTAGCTGTAGAGAAGTGACGTACACAAGAAAAATATTTTAAAGCATTAGGCTTATAAGTCAGATCGACCTGGTCGGTTTATATAGTTTTTAGGTTGACTGACTTAGTTTAGAAAAATTCCCAATGTTCTGTAGATTTTATTTTGTATAGAAATAGACCATATTTCCCCATGTATAAGATGCACCTTTTTTGGAAGAATTTGGAGTCTAAAGACTGGGTGCGTCTTATACAGAGGTTGTAGACTTTTTTACTTGCATTTCCCGTGTTTTCACGCTTGTTTCTGCGCTCATTGTTGAAGACAGTGATTTGTCAACAGACACAGCTCATGGAAGGGAGTTTTGACGGTGATGAGGAGTGGTATAAATTTTATGATGAATAAAACTTGAGTTCAATAACTTTATGTAACTTTTTTTTTTTCAAATTCCAGGCCCCAAAATTAAGGTGCTTCTGATACACGGGAGCATCTTATCCATGAGGAAATACAGTATCCTCCACGATTATTGTGAGTGGGCAGTTAGATAATTTAAAATAACATTTAAAAAAAAAAGAGGGAGTTATCAAGGTAATCGTTTCTATTCCTGGAATGTATCATTCAAAGGAAACTGTTTTAATCTGGGCTGAGACCTCACCAAACCCAATTCCATTTTAACCCGAAGACCTCAATTTCTTTGCAGAAAAGCTCTGTCACGTCAGCCCCCGAAGCACTCGTAAGACCGAAGACGAGGGTGTTTGGAGCTTCAGGAAGCCGACACTTTCAAATCACCCCTCCCCCAAAAAACTATGGGAAAAACAGTCTTTCCCCACTTGGCCTCTCCCAGTGAAACAAAGCGCATTCTGAAATTCACTTGCTGACCCTAAGCTGCAGGTTCCTCTCTTTCAGTCACGTCCCCAACGATGGGAGAAGCACCTCTCATCTGACTTCTATTCGGGAGGAACCTAATTTGCCACGAGAACGGCGAGCCCAGCACGAGACCCCGTCTCCCCTCCCCGCGTCCTGGATGGATCGTGGAAGAGCACCAACCACGTGCTCTGATCTTACCGTCTCCCCGCGGGGCCCCCGGTTCCCGAGTCCTCCCTTCGGCCCCGGTTCTCCAGGCTCGCCCTGCGCAGGAGAAACAAGGCTGAGACCCCTGAGGGTCGAGACCCGGTGGGAAAGTGACTCCCAGCCCTGTCGTCCTAGGTGACACCCATGTCAAGTTCACCTTCCAGATTTTGATTAAAAATGGTTTCCTCGATGTCAAGTTTCATGACCGTGACAGAGAGAGAGAGAGACAGAGAGAGAGAGAGAGAGGAGAGAGAGAGAGAGAGAGAAAGAGAGAGAATCCAGAAAGATGCCAGGAGAGTCTGTGGACACTGATATCAACAAGAAGCATCATGAAAATTCGGGGTTCACAAGAACACATTCCCTTCGAAAAGGTGACGATAAGTAGTGGCTTTTCTCCGGGCTTATAGCAAGCAGGTCCTCAGAGAGCCCTGGGGGAATAAGCGAGCTGCTGGTACCCAGAAAGGCCAGGGCTCTTGGATCAGCCTGATGCGGCCGGCAGAGCAGCTGTGCACCGCCAGGATCCGAACAGCGTGTGCCTGTGCCATCCTGAGGGTGTCTGATGCCCCGTCTGTCCTGATGGCTGTGAGCACGCTGAAGGGGGTCCCGCGCCACGGCCCAAGCAGATCAGACCACCCGCAGCTGCGGGCGGGTCCCAGCTACAAGGAAGCCAGCCCCTCCTCCAGGAAGGGACAGGGATCTGCCAGCCAAGCGGACTCTCTCCAGGGGAGCCGGGGGTGGGAAAGACCAGAGGGGAGGCGAAAGGACATGCAAATTAAGCCGGTGGGCAATTTGGCAAATGAGGGAGGGGCCGCCTGGGAGCCACCCTGGGCTTGACCCCCCCAGGAAACAGGCTCAGCCTTCCTTCATCATGACAAACCTTTCTTCCCAGAGGACCGGTTCTGCCGCGCTCTCCCGGGACACCTGCGGTCCCTCCGCTCCCCTGGGATGGAGGAGAGGCATGTCAGTGAGATGCCCACCCTCCGAGCCTCAGTGTCCACATCCCGCCTCTTCCCCGTGTCCCCGGAGGTCAGAGCTGCAGGACCCAGTGTCACACGCGGCGCTGGAGACCCCAACCACAACTGTGCGGGCGGCTTGCGCGATCCAAAATACCACCGTGACGCTCAGGCCGGTTTGCACAAACGTCCGCCCGATGCAGTTTTCGGTGTGCACACTTTTCCTGAGCCCCAAGTCGAGGACAAGCACCCAGCTTCCCTGTGACTTCTGTCCTGCTGCCTTGCCGCACCTCCGCCGTGACACCTGAGTGCACAGGTGTGGAGACCTGTGTGCACGTATCCGTTGAAGGGACGAGGGAATCGCTCTTCCTGCGTGTGGCACCCAGCCCCTGGAGCCCGGGAGTGACCCCCACGGCCGTGGCAAGAACCCAGACGGCCACGGCTCTCCGTCACTGGTAACGACGTCCAGCGCTCTGCCTCACCTCCGTTCCATCTTAAATGCTTGATGGATCGGAGCTAAATTAACCGCTGGGAGGGAATAAGCTTAAAAACTAGGTAAGGTTTCAACTTCGTAGCAGACGTCCCCCCTTCCGCTGTGAGTGCGTCTGTGTCCTCAGGGAGCAATAGGCCGGTTCGTGCGTTGCCAGGGTTGAGTCATTGTTATTTTCTGTAACAAACGGCGGACGGCCCCACAACCCCCTATGGTACAGGAGGGACAGCAGGTGCGTGGGACGCCTGGTCCAGGCGCGGCCGTCCCCGCACGTCCGCCCGTCGTCCCTGACAGCCCAGGGATGTCAAGTCTGCGGCCACAGCAGCTTTAAGGAACGTCTTCCGTGCCGACCTTGAGCGCAGAACATCTAGCTCCACAAAAGTATCCAGCCAGCTTCAGAGCCGCCCCCCAGGGCGCGACAGTGAGACGCTGTGTCATCGTCCGAGCGTGTCCGTAGATGAGTTAGAGTGCACGCAGTTCCGGGCTGAGACCCCGGGGGCCAGGCACATCCTGCCTCCGCTGCCCTCAGCTGGGAGCAGCCCTGGGACTCGGGAGGCCCGGCAGCACCAAGAAAACGGGGCTCTGGGAAGGGCCCTGGCCGGTTGGCTCAGCGGTAGAGCGTCGGCCTGGCGTGCGGGGGACCCGGGTTCGATTCCCGGCCAGGGCACATAGGAGAAGCGCCCATTTGCTTCTCCACCCCCGCCCCCCCCTCCTTCCTCTCTGTCTCTCTCTTCCCCTCCCGCAGCCAAGGCTCCATTGGAGCAAAGATGGCCCGGGCGCTGGGGATGGCTCCTTGGCCTCTGCCCCAGGCGCTGGAGTGGCTCTGGTCGCCGCAGAGCGACCCCCCCCCCGGAGGGGCAGAGCATTGCCCCCTGGTGGGCAGAGCATCACCCCTGGTGGGCGTGCCAGGTCGATCCCGGTTGGGCGCATGCGGGAGTCTGTCTGACTGTCTCTCCCCATTTCCAGCTTCAGAAAAATACAAAAAAAAAAAAAAAAAGAAAACGGGGCTCTGACTTCCTCACGCAAACTGGCTGCGGGGACGGAGGTCGACCCAGGGTCTGCATCAGCACAGAGCCGGGCGAGGGGGAAGGTCTGTCCTCAGCAACACCAGCCACGAAACCCCAGCCTGCTCGCCCCCCCCCCCCGCTATCCACTTAGCCACCCAGAGGGGTGGGGTGAGACGAACTTACCCGAGGTCCAGAAATGCCTTGCTCACCCATCAGGCCCGGAGGACCGGTGGGACCAGCTGGACCCTGAAGGAGGAAAAGGCCCAGATCAGTGCTGTGTCCAGGTGACCAACGCTCCCGGAGGAAGCTCAGGGTGACATCCACACCCTCCACAGAGCCAGAACCTCCCCCATGCGGCCAAAGAGGCCACCAGAGACCACACTTCCAGCTCCGCTGTAGGAATAGCGGCCCCAGCCCAGAACACGAGTGGAAAAGATGGGTTTTAGAAAGCCCGAATCTGTACACCATGTTCACAGCCTCCAAACGGTGGACACTACCCACCCGAGTGTCCGGCGACCCACGAGCGGATAAGTAAGCTAGGGGTCTAGCCACATCATGGAGTACTATGCAGCCGTGAAAATGACCGAAGCCCTATACATTCTACAGCACGGAGAACCTCAGAAACATGACGCTAAGTGAAAGAAACCAGGCACCAAAGGCCACCTGCTCAAATGATTGCATTTATCTGAAACGTCCAAAACAGGCAAAGCCATAAAGACAGGCAGGAAAGGAGCTGGGGGCGGGGGGAGGGGAGACGAGGAGTGACTATATAATGGGGGCAGGGGTCTCTGTGGGGGATGATGAACATGTTCTGCAACTGAACGGAGGGCATGGCTGAGCAACACCGTGAATGGACCACATGCCCCAGAACTGTTCACTTCAAACGATCGATGCTGTGTTCAATTTTGTAAAGTTGACTGTCACCTTCGTTTTTAAAAACAATACCAGAGTGTCTGGGGAAACAGCACAAGGCACGCAATCCACCCCCCATCGTGCCCCCCCCCCCGGGATACTGACCTGCGCACCTCTGGTCCCCTGCTCGCCCGGGGAGCCCGGCTGGCCCGGACCACCCTTGTTGCCCTAGAAAGAAGAGAGACAAGATGCAGGGAGGGGTCGGGGGGGGGGTCATCCCAACGTCAGCTCTCTGTTGTGCAGTCACGTTGGGACGAGGGGACTGGGGAACTGTCCCAGCTCTACGAGGGGCGGGGCGATCAAAGACGCTGACCAGCTAACGCTGGGGTGAGACCTTTAACACGCTGGACTAGCACCATTGTTTGCTCCTCTGGCCTCACCCGTTCCGCAGAATGGCTTTGGGAAATAAGTATGTCCTCTCACCCAAACCGGCACAGCACAGGTGAGAAGGCTGACACTCCCAGACGCGGCGACTCGCTCATGACCAAATAAGGGGGCACATTGTGGACGAGAGGTGCCCTGGAACTGTCCCCTCGATCTTTCCCCCCTCTAACCCCCTCCCCGCCCTGTCCCCACAGCTAATCATTGTCACCAGTCTGTTAGGAGAGGCTGAATTTAGGGACATGGCTGCTGACTGAGCCACAGGACACGAGGACAGTCCCCAGGAGGGCACGGTGAACACCAGTGTGACTGCAGAGAAGAGGCACCGACGCTGAGCCTTACCTTAGTTCCCGCGGGTCCCCTTCGGCCGTAACCGCCCTGTGGGAGGAGTCACACCAACAGTGAGGACTCGCAGAACGGAGCCCGGGAGCTCTGTGCGACTCCCCCGGACCCCCGCACGGTCACCCGCCACCCACTGTGAGCTGGACCCTGTCAGCCCTGAGAAAGACAGACACCCTCCCGCCTGCCTCATCCCGGTCAAGTCTGCTCCTCGGCTGCCCCGTTCTGTCCCCCAAACGGAAGTTTTGAGAATTGCTCGAATTGCTCCGGGCCCGCCAAGCCAAACAAGGACGCCCTCCCTGCTCACACCGTCCCAGCAGACGTCAAATAAGGCGTGTGGAACGGGAAGGTCAAGCTGTCTGTTTTCCTACCCGTTTTCCCAACTGTAGGGAGAAGCCATGAAATGTGTTCACTATAATGGAAGGAAGTCCCAGACTCTCCACGCCCCGTGGGCCAAACACAACGCGTCCTCAGCTGAGTAAGTATCCGGGCACGCCCACGTGAACCTGGACGCCCGGGGAAGAGCTTTACCGGGGTTCACGTCTTGGCCGCGTACCCCCTCCATGCTCCAGAGGTGACCCCAGTGCACAGAGACGTGGGCTCACTGCCCCAGTAATCCCCCGATTCCCATGTTGCCGTGCCCCCCCCCCCACTTGGGTGGAAAGGTGTGGGATGGGGACCCGTGAATGTCCCGGATACATCTGTGCCAGGTTGGAGCTGGTGTTTTGGAGACGATTAACAACCAGCGGCCACTGGGCTCGGCCCATTGCTGCATCAACCCAAGGACCACACTCTCCACTCCCAACAGCCCGGTCCAGGGAGCTCCTGGGGCGACCACTCTGCTATCATGCACCACGGTGGCAGCTTCTGTCATGGAAGACCGTGGCCTCCTTCCATGGACGACACACGGACAGGTGGGGGAAGGGCCTGGTCATTCCTGCACAGAGTAACAACCGGCTGGCCCCTCCTAGAGGAGACAGCCTAGACTCGGGTGGCCAGCGGCCAACAGGGCTCAGTGATTCGTTGCTCCGGCCAGAAGTGGCCTGTGGAGGCTCTGAAGGGGTTGACGTGAGGAGGTAGGTAGCCCAGCAGAAGGACACACAGTCGGGCCCCTAGGGAAGGAGGAGGCCATTGCTCCAGGCCGCACTCTGCCGCAGAGGAGACCCCCGAGCCCACGAGAGCCTTGACCTAGGTTCCCAGGTGCGCACAGAATTCAGAGGAATGGATCGTGTGCAGGGCTGCAGTTCAGGAGAACAAGCGGCAGCCCCGCCCACAGCCCGAGCTGCGCAGCACGTGATAAACAGCCCCGCCCACAGACCGTGATCAACAGCCCCGCCCACAGACCCAGCCGCGCTGCACGTTTCAACAGTCCAGCCTCCCCTCGCTGCTCTGTCCTGATAGAGCTCACAGCATCATTCACGAGTGACACTCAGAACTTTGAAGGCGGCACTTCCAAATAGTGAGCCTTCGTCTGCGTTTTAAAAGAGAAACTATGCCCACGGCCTCTCCCATGATGACGGAGGGACGAGAGTCAACTCTTGTAAAAATGCCCTCATGTGGCCCTAGCCGGTTGGCTCAGCGGTAGAGCGTCGGCCTGGCGTGCGGGGGACCAGGGTTCGATTCCCGGCCAGGGCACATAGGAGAGGCGCCCATTTGCTTCTCCACCCCCTTCTCCTTCCTCTCTCTCTCTTCCCCTCCCGCAGCCAAGGCTTGGAGCAAAGATGGCCCGGGTGCTGGGGATGGCTCCTTGGCCTCTGCCCCAGGTGCTAGAGTGACTCTGGTCACGGCAGAGCGACGCCCTGGAGGGGCAGAGCATCCCCCCCTGGTGGGCAGAGCGTCGCCCCTGGTGGGCGTGCCGGGTGGATCCCGGTCGGGTGCATGTGGGAGTCTGTCTGACTGTCTCTCCCCATTTCCAGCTTCAGAAAAATGCAAAAAAAAAAAAAAAACGCCCTCATGTCGGTGTGCTCCCTCCAAAGCCTCACCAGGGACTGTCGCTGCCACCGAGGAACAACAGCTGAGGGTGGCCCGTTCTTGGCCGCACAACCCCAGCCGGTTTCTGAGCAGAGACAGGTCCTGGGCACCCACCAGCATCTTGAACTGCCTGCACCCCCCCCCCCAGCCCCAAGGATCAGATTCCAGACCACGCCTCCCCGTGCGAGGGACCAATTTCTCCGCGCTCCCAGTACCCCTGGGCCCCGGACGCTGTCCAATGACCCCACACCCCTTTGCCTTAAGGTACCAACTCATCAACAAGAACGCAAAGGCTGAGCTACTCTGCAACCAACGTTCCTGAAATGTCTGAAAAAGCCTTTGCGAGAGGCAGTTCCCTAGGAAACGGAACTTAATTTCATTGCTGGAGTTCCCACAGTGTACACACACACACACACACACACACGCGCGCACACACACTGCCAGCCATAAAACCAACACCGAGTACAGGACCCCCATCAGCCGTCCTGGCCCGCGTTCCTGCACTTCCCCCGGATTCATGTTTCATTTGGATTTTTAAAATATTTCGTGGGATAAAAACGGGCCAAATGTTTGAAAGCAGTAAAGACAGTCCTTTTAAAAGTGTGTCTATTCAGTATGATTTTGGGGAGGAGAAGGGCTGGCTGGGGGAAGGAGAAGAGACGGGCCCCCGGAGCAGATGGAGCGAATGAGAGATTTCTGTAAGCAGCAAGACTTGGGTGACTCTAATTCCAGAAATCCCCTGGCGTTCCCCGGAAAGAGGTGGCCCAGGCACTGGGGCCCCGGGCACTGTCTGGGGTTTAAGGCGGTGCTTGTGAACAGCTAACATGGGGGGGGGGGAGCCCGCCACCGCTCTAAGGGGCACTCACGTCCTTCCCAGGATCTCCGGGCCTTCCAGGCGCCCCGTCTCTCCCAGGGAGACCCTGGTGTGGGAAAGAAAATCGGCATGAGATTCCCATCTTCAGAGAAGAAAGTCAAACTGTCAAACTCCGCAGCAGCGCCCAAGACACCGCGGGCAACGGAAACGGGATCAATACCCACAAGGAGGCCGGACACCGCGTGCACGGACACCCCACGCTCAGGCGGCGCGGCCCCACCCGCACAAGCCTCAGGCTCGACCAGCCCTTCCCGTAAACATCGAAGGGGCCCAGCTCTGCAGAGCAGAAGCCCCCTGGGAAGGGTTGCTTCCATTCCCCCGCAGGGAGTCCCTTCAAGGACTGTCTCTCCGGCCCTCAGCTTAGGAAGTGTAGGATTGTGGGGCATCGTACCATGGGCCCGATGTCTCCGATTTCTCCTTTCGGTCCCCTCTGCTGGCTGTCCCGTCCTGAGTCACCCTGAAAACAACACAGGTCAGCAGGAATGAGCCACGTGGGCAGGAAGAGAACACCTGACGTTTGCTTTAGGAAAAGAGAAGCAAGCGTGTGCAGCTTTTCTTGCCTCTCTCTTTATAAAGCCTGTAAGGAAATGACCGTCACCTGGCCAGCCATTTGTCCTCCAGGCTAGGACGAGGTGACAGTGGGGGCCCAGGGCACCGTCCTCCCTGGGGCTAAGAGTGTTTGGCCACCCCTACAGTCAGGGCCAGTGGGAGCAGGAAGGATGCCATCTGAACGGGACTGGCAGAGAGACTTCCGTCCACGTCCCCAGTAATATTTTTCCCTGACCTCTCAGCCCCACTGGATTTAAGTGTCCTGAGACCACATTCTAGGAACACGTCCCAGGTCTGCATGTGACAGGACTTGCAGCTAGAGAGCCAACCCATCCCCAGAACCCCAAAACTGAAGGAAAAGAACAAGTCGTGTATTTTTATCAACACGTCTTAAAGCCACGGCAAAAGTGAAATTCTCCCTTTTGGCCCTCTCTTCCCACAACCCTCCTCCCAGACTCGATGTCAGAGGGTCGATCGATCAGGAATTCTTCTTACCGGGTCACCTCGAATTCCAACATCTCCTCTTTCTCCTTTGTCCCCTTTAGGACCTTTGTCACCCTGAACCAAAAAAGAAAAGAAAACAAGTAGAGACTTAACGGTCCATATCATTGCAACATTGTGTCTCTCTTTTAAAACCACGTTTTTCCGCTCATACATCTTACATAGACCAACATTAGGCATGTACTCATTTGCTAGGAAGGTAAAGTTACTTCCAAATATTTCTGATTTGTTCAGGTCACCCAACAGATATTTACTGGGGACCTGCCTACCCTGTGCAGACACTGGGATTTATTTACTACACAAACTCAGTCCCTGCCCCAAGGGGACACAGTCTCCAAACAAGACAATATGATGTCATCTGTCACCGCTGCATGGAGACAGAGGGAATGCCAAGGGTGAGCCCCCAGAGGAGGTCAGGGAAGGCTGCCTGGAGGAAGCAGTCTTAACACACATGAGTAAAAGAAACAGTTCCTAGATGAAATGTTTACAGTTTTCTCATTACAGCAACAGTGGACAGGCACCTACCCTTCTCCCGGGACTGCCTTTCTCTCCAGAAGAACCGGACAATCCTTTGTCTCCCTGCCAAAGACAATGATAACATGTCATTCCCGGTGCCGTCGCCACCACAGACTGTGCACCGGTCCCTGGGACCCTCAGGACCAAGGGCTCTTAGGGCTCAGAGCGTGTGAGGTCACTTACATCTTCACCGTCAAGACCGTCCAATCCAATCTCCCCCAGCTCACCCTGCGAGGGGGACAAGACAGACAGGTGAGTGCACAAGTCCTGCAGACCCAGGAGAAGCGAGAGATCCCGGGAACGTCTTCAACACGGAAGGGAAAACCTACCTTCTCGCCCGGGAACCCGCGGGAGCCCTAGAAAGGAAAGGGGGAGAGGAGACATGAGCTCCTTCCTGGAGGCTGGCTCTTCAGCCACAGACGAGGGCTGCCCCCCAGCCCCACTCGAAGGCCGCAGCCGCCGAAAATCCCCTATTAGAGATTTCTTTGTTTCGACCGCCCCTCTCACCATCACAGGGAGGTCATACAGCCAGTTTTCCTGGACCTGAGCCCCGTGGGTGGTTTTGGCTCCCTGGGCGGGAGCGGCAGCCCGTAAAGCCAGGGGCCAGGCTGCAAGGCCCCTCTGTGAGTGACTGCAATGTGGGGGCCCTTCCCTTCGGGCACCGGGGGAGAGAGTCTGCCAGCCCTGGCATCCGAGTATTTCATACAGAGGGCCGGCGAGTGCAGTGGTCTCCACTCCTCCCTTGCTCCCCCGCCTCCCTGGCTCCTCTCGGGGTCCTGGGCACCGGTCTTCTCTCCACCCTGGCCCACGTCCTTCCTCTCTGTCCTCGTGATGGCTTTTTTGGCAACTTCCTGTTTCCATAGGAAACTATTTCTGCATTCTCGGGCTCCCTTCCCAGGGCGGCCAGCGCCCCTGAACCCACCAGACTGTGGGCCGCCTTCCCAGGCCAGGCCGGGCTGTCTGTCGAACGCTGAGCGCAGAGAGGCGGGGGGTGGGCCGTCCTCCCCCAGGGGGCACTTGGAGAAGCTGGCCACTTGTGCACATGACGCTGACACCCCCCTCCCACTTGGGCTGGTGCTGTGGTCACACACACACACACACACACACACACACACACACACTGTACCTTTATCCCCCTCTGGCCAGGGCAGCCCTGGAAACCTTGAGTGCCGTTCACGCCGGGCGGACCCCGCTCACCCTGTCAAGGGAGACAAAGGCATGTTGCAGGTTGGAGCTCCTCGTCACCCCGTGTCCCCAGGGTCAGCGGCTCTGTGAAAGGCATGCCTCAGAAAGCAGGTTTACCGCCAGGGGTGCTGAGGGAGCCAGGCGGAGTCCCCAGCGTCCCTGTCCCCCAGGCCCAGGGCACGGCATCCCCGGAGGGAGGGCTCGGGAGGGGACTTCTTGGGGGGCTGAGGTGAGCGGCTGTCTGGGCACCGGGTCTGGGCGGGAGCCGGGCCCCCACGGAGAATGCTCGGTCGGACTGCTCTTCTGTGTGGTCCCCTGGTTCCCAGCTCTCCAAGGAGGCTGTGCCCATCCCTGATGCTGGCACCACCCGCTGAAACCCTGGGAACTCACCTCCTCCCTGTGGGACCCTGGAACCCCAAGGCAGGGCGGGGCGTTCTATCGTCTCAAAGCCTTGCAGAGCATGTCTATCCCGGGTTCCACTTCCTGACAGCACTACCCACCCTCCACTGGACCCTGAGACCACTGATCATCCAAAGCTTCCCCGGGGACTCTTCCTAAAACGCGTTACCCGACGACAGCCTGAGGCCCCCCCTGCACCCCGGTCCCGCTCACTCCCATCTCCGCTTGGGTCTCTAACTCAGCAGACACTGAATAGACCAGATCCGGTGGCCCCCTCTCTCAGAGGCCGCTGACCCCTCCCCGAGGAACAGAAGGAGTAAGAGCCCCCTCCCCTTGGCATGCCGAGGGCAGCAGACTGCACTCCGCCCTGTAGAGAATCTGGGTAAAGGTTTTAAGGAAGTCGCGAATTAATCTTTGCCCCGTGGGAGGGTCGCCGGAAACGGAACCGATTTTTAACTCCACCATTCAATCCCAACAGGAAACGGAGAGGGAATAACAATGTAAGGAACAGAACAAGTTCACTTACGGGTCCGCCCTCGTCACCGGGGTAACCGCGGTAGCCATCTTCCCCGGGAATGCCCTGAAACAAAGCAGATCGGTTCCTGGGTCATTAAACCCAAGGGTTTGGGGAGGTTTTTTCCTTTTTTTTTTTTTTTTGCTGTTGTTGTTGTTGATGATGTTGTTCTATATTTAAGCATCTTCCTGACCCCTTCCATGTGGTAGAGAGGTGATGCTAAGATTTAGCACGGCTTTGGGGATTCCCTTGGCTTTGGGGGTTCCCTTGAACTTGACCGGTGTCTCCTCACGACTGACTGCTGTGCAGGTATTTATTCCTCCTATCAGGATCCTGAAGGCTCCCGATCAACTGAGACGTCCCGCCTCCTCCCTCTGATTCAGAGGCAGAGGCTGAGCATCCCTTCGCCCGCCCACCCACCCATCCTCCTGCGGTGAGCCGTGGTCTGGGACTCCCGCGGGCTCCCTGCCGCCCACCCGCCCATCCTCCCGCGGTGAGCCGTGGTCTGGGACTCCCGTGGGCTCCCTGCCGCCCACCCGCCCATCCTCCCGCGGTGAGCCGTGGTCTGGGACTCCCGCGGGCTCCTTGCTGCCCACCCGCCCATCCTCCCGCGGTGAGCCGTGGTCTGGGACTCCCGCGGGCTCCCTGCCGCCCACCCGCCCATCCTCCCGCGGTGAGCCGTGGTCTGGGACTCCCGCGGGCTCCCTGCCGCCCACCCGCCCATCCTCCCGCGGTGAGCCGTGGTCTGGGACTCCCGCGGGCTCCCTGCTGCCCACCCGCCCATCCTCCCGCGGTGAGCCGTGGTCTGGGACTCCCGCGGGCTTTCACGTTCATTCACGCGGCATGAAGAGCCAGTGTGTGAAGGAACACATCCTCTCCTGCCCGGGGATGGGGAGGAGGGAGTGGACATTCGGACACGAGCCTGCTCCTAGGATCTTCCGTCCTACAACATGGGGAGCCCCCCTGTCCCCTCAGTCTCCATCTCCAGCCAGGGGAACGGCGGGCTTCTGCCGAAACCCAGCCTCAGGGGCGAGAGCAGGGCAGCGCGGCCCTACCTTCGGCCCGATGCTGCCGATGGGTCCGCGGTCTCCCCTTTGTCCGGAGCATTTGCAGGGCACCCCGCAGCAAGCTTTCTCAGCAATGTTGTCCTGCCAAGAGTGAAAAAAATAAAAGTTCAAGTTTTCATAAATGCCTGCGAGAAGAGAGAGTCCCTCCCACGTGGCGTTCACTCAGAGACGGGCCACCAGGACGGGGGAGGGAGAAAAGCTGAGAACGTCAAGTGACTCTTCCTCCCAATGGGAGGTGACCCGTCGTCCTCCTGTAGGGGGACAGTCCTTATTTTGTAAATTCCATCCTCCCTCGAAAAGTGTCCTCCTACACGTCCTCTTTTTTGATATTGGAAGACTCATCTGTGAATGTCCATATTGGATCGATGCAGAGCCGATCTATTGCCTGTGATGTGACGTATCTGTATCTCAATGAGTACTTTTTTCTTACAATTATTATTAAAAATTAATAGGGATGTAAGCATAATTACAATATAAAATATTGCAAATGTTTTTACTCTGCATTTATCATATGATAGTGTGTTATTGTTGCAATGAATAAAATGTTTCTTTTCTTTATGATATTGTTTTCTTCAATTTATTTTTGTCCTCCTTTTCAATGTGAAAAAGTTGGTCACCTTACAACAACACTTCAGCTGGGGCCTTATTTCTAGAAGCTTCCAACAGAGAGGCAAGTTTCAAGTGTTAAGCCTCGCGTACGGGCTTTTAAGCTCCAAGGAGTCAAACCCAGCACACAAATGGCAGACGGTCAGCTCAGAAGGCAGGGCCACATGCCCCCTTTTCCAGAACTGCTGCTCAGGTCCTGGACCCCGGCGCCCGCCCGCAGGTGGACTTGGGCGCGGCCTGGTGGGGCAGACACAGCGGACCCTGCCTCCCAGCCACGAGCGCCACAACTCGGGGCCACCAGTGCCCCCACGGCGCAGCACACACCCTTGATATTCCCTTCCCTCCCCTGCCCCTGACCTTGCGTGGGAAAGTGCACGCCCAAAGCACCTTTCCACCCGCCAAACTCACGGAGGTCAAGTGCGTTTCCTGACGGTGGCTCCCTAGAGTTTCCACTCCGCCCGCCTCCCAGATTCACCTCCTAACTCAACATCTTTCCAACCAACTGTTTCAAAGCCCTAACTCCAGGGCAGGGAAGAAGGCAGAGAGCAGGAGGGAGGCCGTGCCCGTTCACCCCATCGTCCACCGCTGCCACCACCAAAGGACCTCGGAGCGGACCGCCGGGCCCGCCTCTCCCCAGAGCCTCCCCCAGCCCCTGCCAACGCTCCCGCTGAGCGAGGCTGGACCCATGGAGGGCCACGGAGGAGCCTCCGTTGGCTCCACAGGAAACGTGAAGGGAGGGCACTGAAAGCACTTCCCCACTCCACCCCCACCCCCCAAAAAAGGTCTTCCCTCTCCCTGCTTCTTTTTATGATCGTCATGGGGGCTTCCCAGCGCCACAAACATCACTTCTGTTTGGGCACCGTCTGCCTCCACATGCTGCCTTCCCGGTGATCTCATGAAGGAGAAGACGCGCGCTGCAGGGCGCGGAGGAGACGCTCAGGGGAAGATGCCAGCAGGTCCGGGGACCCGCTTCCCGGCTCGCTGTCTCTCCAGCTCTGCGGTCTGACCTGGGACAGCAGCAGGGCGGGCCCCCAAGTGCAGCAGCAGCAGCAGAGGGGACACATCGGCCACCCCGAGGTTCCTCGCCCGGGGCCTGGCCATAAGTGACTCCATTTTCTTGAGAAGTGGGAAATGGCGCTCTTTAAACTGGTTTGGGGAGGAGGGGGGCGGGCCGGAGACAGAGAAACGCTCACCAGCTGCTCAGCCAGCTCGTAGTCCAGGTCCAGCAGGTTGAGCCACAGGGGCCTGTTGTACGTGAAGCCCCGCCCGAACTCCAACTGCATCAGCTGCTCCAAATTGGCCACGCGTTCCAGGCCCACCAGGATCAGGGCTCGGACACCTGCACGGGGAGGCACGTTCCCTCAGCTTCGCGGGGGCCCTGGAGAGCCATGGCCCCTTTTGTTTGTTTGCTTGCTTGCTTGTTTGTTTGTTTGTTTGTTTAAAGAAATCTTCAGTATGTCCTTTGACCTTGAACTGAAACCTGTGTGATCGAGCTAGCTGGCCACCCTGCCCAGCTGACATCCTGGAACTCTTGAGCTCAGAAATGAAACCGGTGACTAGCAATACGGGCAGGGGGGGGGGCCCTACGAAGTGCCTTCGCACATGAATCCCCACACTCCGGTCCTGCCTCACGCTGTGGAGAGAATGAAAGGACCACACCTCCCCCCCTCCCCCAAATCGGATAAGAGCGACTTCTTCTCCACGGCTCAGGGAAAATGAGCAGCACACAGACTGTTCTCGTGATCAGACTTATGCCTCCATAACTTTTCTCCTCAGCCCTCCGGAGCCAGCAGCCACGCTGCGGCAGACGACGCTCCCCCGTCCCAAAGCCGCGGACAGACGGAGACGACATCTGGTGACAGGCACCGCCACTTACCCAGTCACCTTATGTTTGGGAAGAGTGCTTTCACTTACTGCACGTGAGAACACATGCTTATTTAGTGGTGTCGTGTCCTTGAGCAGGGATCACGGACAATATGGCAACATTTTTTTTTGGCCGCGAAATTAATTCCTAGTGTATGTGACGTCGCTTCAGTGAGTCCAATTATTTTTACTTTCTTTGGCCAAAAGCATCCTGCCTTCTGGATGTTGTACAAACCTGAATGAGCCTGAGAACCCCGCGGGACCCGTGCCAAGACTGGGTCGGGGCTACACACAGGGCACCCTGGGAAGCCCCACCCCGTGGCCCCTCAGTGGGCGACAGACAGAGAGCCCAGGCGTCCCGGGGGACCCCGTAAGCGATTCCTTTCTGTCCAGCGGAGCAGGGCATCTGCCTCCCCCACGGCTTTGTCTCGCCATCAGGAAGCCCCGGGACCTACCTTCTTGCCGGAGCTCGTCCGACGCCCTTTGTAAATCTCCCAGATCGCCATCGACCCCGTCGGTAAAATGAATGACCACCTGACAGGAAAAGAATGAGTCAAACGCCAGCCGAGACTACAGAGAAGCATCCCGGGTTCTGGGGAGGGAGCTTCGCCGGTTCGAATGCCCTTCCTGCATCATCTTAACTGCTGGGGAAACTGAAGGCCAAGGCGGAGACACCCTCACCCCGTGTTCCTAGCTCCCTGCTCTCGTGCGATGAGTCAGGTGGACAATGCATGGGGCGCGCTGCCGGGCTCGATTTATTCAAAAACACAAGCAACAATGAAAATAAAAAGTTATGTCACTCTCCTGTGTATGTGACGTCGTTTCTGGAAATAGTACGTGTGTGTGTGTGTGTGTGCGCGCGCATGTGCGTGTGCACACATACTAAATACATGTGTAGGTACAGAGAGGGAGAAGTATGAATAGGGAACGGAACTATTTAACAGGGAGGGCTGTAAATCTGGGATCATCACAAATTCAACTCATTCAAGCTTAATTATTGATTTCCAAGATTTTCTTTTTCAATTTTAAGTAAAACTATTTAGTAGAAGAAGAAAGACGGCCCTGGCCGGTTGGCTCAGCAGTAGAGCATCAGCCTGGCGTGCAGGAGTCCCAGGTTCGATTCCCGGCCAGGGCACACAGGAGAAGCGTCCATCTGCTTCTCCACCCCTCCCCCTCTCCTTCCTCTCTGTCTCTCTCTTCCCCTCCCGCAGCCAAGGCTCCATTGGAGCAAAGATGGCCCAGGCGCTGGGGATGGCTCTGTGGCCTCTGCCTCAGGCGCTAGAATGGCTCTGGATGCAACAGAGTGATGCCCCAGATGGGCAGAGCATCGCCCCCCTGGTGGGCATGCTGGGTGGATCCCGGTCAGGCACATGCGGGAGTCTGTCTGACTGCCTCCCCGTTTCCGGCTTCGGAAAAATGAGAAAAAAAAAAAAGAAGAAGAAGAAAGACTGCATTTCAGAATATTACAGCGGGTTGAGTGAAGAGCTGTCACACACAGGCACTAACCAACCCCGGGAAAGGTAAAGAGTGTTACGGAACACCAAGGTATCCCTCCTGACCGGCCACATCCAGGAATTGCACAAGACACCAGACCAGGGGACGCCCTGCCCACCTTCACACTGTCCGGCGAGGACTGCCTGAACTTGGTCTGGTAAGCCTTCAGCGTATCCGCAGTGAGGACGTAGGGGTGCTGGCCACGCATGTTCCGGAACTTCTCAAACAGCTCCGGCTGGTACTCGGCAAAGTCGAAGGCCTCCACGGGGCCCGAGGGCGTGCTGGCCACCACGGACACCCGCACGGTGGGCATCTGGCCGCCGCTGCAGCTGAGTCTTTGCATCTGGCTGATTCTGTTCAGGATGATGTCCACCTTGGACTCGAGGCCCTTCTGAGCCACAAAGACATTCTGATCTCTCGAGCCATCAAAGCCCAGAATCACATCCACGTTACAGGCTGCCAAGGAGGAAAGCATGTGATTTAAGAGGAGCTGTGGAAATGAGCTCAGCCTACAGGCACAGCCCTGGGACACGGACTGGGGCGTCAGGCTCGGGGGCAAAAGGAGACCTTCTGTGGCTGATCTTGGGGAAGCAACTCGAGCTGCCTCGCTCACAGGGAGAGCTGGTGCTGACCGTTAGAAACTGACACTGCAGCCATTTTGATATGTTTGCTTTTGCCCTGACGGATTGGCTCAGCTGTAGTGTTAGCCCGGCATGTGGAAGTCCCGGGTTCAATTCTCAGTCAGGGCACACAGGAGAAGAGACCATCTGCTTCTCCACCCTTCCCTTTTCTGCTTCTCTTTCTCTCTCTCCTTCTCTCTCTCACATATACTCTCTCTTCCCCTCTTACAGCCATGGCTTGAATGGTTCAAGCAAGTTGGGCCCCGAGTGCTGAGGATGGCTCCATGACCTCGCCTCAGGTGCTAAAAATAGCTTGGTTGCCAAGCAACAGAGCAATGCTCCAGATGGGCAGAACATCAGCCCAAGATGGGGATTGCCGTGTGGATCCTGGTCAGGGCATATGCAGCAGTCTGTCTCTCCGACTTCCTGCCTCTCATTTTATTAAAAAAAAAAAAAGAAAACAAAAAAAATATGTTTGCTTTTTTTCATAATAGTAATCAGTTTGGGTGCAACGTACAATTGCTGTTCAGATGCCTCCCGGTTCGCGCTTTAAACTAAACACACTTGAGAGCTCAGATACTCTGATCTTCTACACTCGATTAAATAAACTTGTAAACAGAAACAGGGATCAATAAGTCTGAATTATTTGGGGGATGAAAGAATAGGAAGAAAAAGTACATCTGGTAAGAGCAAGAAAGATAGGTGTCCATGCTTAGCCTGGAAGAACATCGGATAACTGGCAAAGTGACCACCAGGACTCAACCCGCCGGGACACGAGTGAATGTCTGAAGTAACCAAGTGCCCACGGATTCTGCAGGCCAGTCCAGGGGCCCTAGATAACCAAGCCCCCCCCCCCCCCGCCCCGTGCACATACCCACAGCAACAAGGCAGGACTGGAAACAAGCCCGCAAAGGGGAGTACCTTTGGCCACATCGGTCACCCCCGGACATAAGGTCTCGTGCATGGCGCCATCCAGGGTCTCCAGGACTTGCTCCTTCAGCTCCGACAGCTCCTGGACGTTCCCCACGCGGAAGGCCGTGGCGCTGTTGGAGGCGATCTTCCCGACCTCGGCGGAGTCGATGCCCCCCACGCCCACGGCGAACACCTTGATGCCCCTCTGGGTGAGCGCCAGGCTGGCGTCCTGAGCCTCCTCGACGGGCTTGCCCCCCATGATCACGAACGCGACCTGCGGGACCCGCTGGTCCTGGCGGCTGCCCGCCTCCGGCACGAAGTGGTTCAGCCGCAGGTGCTCCAGGCCCACCTTGGTGTTGGCGTGCCTCCCCCCTTTGTACACCACCTTGTTGATGGCCTCGATGATCTGCTGCTTGGTGGAGAAGTCCTTCAGGAAGAACTCGTCGGTGGGGTCGGAGTTGAACTGGACCAGCCCCACCTGGATGGAGTCTCCCTCCCCGTACACCGTGTCCACGATCTCCGACACGAAGTGCAGCACCTCCTGGAAACTGTTCCTCTGGAAATTGATGGAACCGTCCAACAGGAACACGATGTCTGCTTTCTTTTTATCTAAAAGGAACCCGCATGAAAATGAAGAGAACTTCGGATTCCACGCCCACACACATTAATATACGAACTGTAAATCAAAACGATTGAAGGAAGGCGTTCCTGTAACTTATTCACAGTGAACGCCTTGGCTCTCTAGCCCACGCCTCTCTGGTTTCCGAATCCACAGCCCTCAACGGGTGATGCTAAAAACCAGATCAATGATCAATCATTGGAACAAAAAAGAAAGAAGCCGTGTGGACTCCGGGGGACTGAGTCTCGGTTATGCCACACGGAACAGCAACTCCGCCCCGGATGCAATGGTCCATGACCTCGGGGGTTCTAGGTCAACCCTTTCCTCTGGTCAAAAGTAAAGGGTGACATCTGGCAAGAATCAGGGGACACGTGCCAGAGGCCAAGTAAGGACAGGCTGGCGGGAACAGGTTAGAAAATGGGAAGCAGACCCCATGTGCCTTTGGAGGGTTGCCGAGAGCTTTGTGGGACCCCGCTGAGAGCCAGTGGCACGTGGGCTAATTTCTGAATTATAGCAAGCGGCCAAGACCAGAGTAGAGAGCGTCAGGGATTGGCCAACTTCAGTGATGCCATCCTACTCTGAGAGCCCACGGTTATCGCTCAGAGCAGCTTCACAGACCCTCGCCACGGGCCTGCGTGAGCTTCACGGAAGAATCCGTGACCCTCTGCTTTCTGGGATATGTTTTCTTCTCCAAGTTTCAACTAAATTATTATTCCGGTATTTAGTTTCTAATGGCATCTGTAGCCACAACCTTCTGGGATGAAAATTATTCAAACGCATGCCAGTTACATTTTTTTTTTCAACTGAAAGTCCCAGCCTGTAATCGTGGGTCTCACAGCTCCTACCTGTGGACGGAGGGGAAGGGACGTCCACCCCCGGAGGTGCAGGGGTGATCCAGGAGGGTCCAAACGAGCTCATGACCCTCTCCTCGAGGGTGGGGAGGTCCCTGAGCTCCCGCACGGTGAAGACCAGCCGGGGGTTGTTCGTGATGGTCTGCAGCTCCGTTCTGTCAGCGCTCTGGTCCCCGACCCCTAAGCTGACGATCCCGGAGGAGCGCAGCACCTGGGCAAACCTGGAGACGTCGTCCTGGGACTTCCCGCCCAGGAACAGAACCAGGTGCTGGGGCACGCCGTCTTCTATGCGGCTCCCGGCGGACTTGACGAAGAGGTTCTTGGCCACAAACCCCAGAGCTTCGCCCGCGTTCAGCGGGGACCCCCCTTTGAACCTCAGGCGGCGGATGGCTTCGATCACGGCGGCCTGGGACTTGTAGGACTTCAGGTAGAATTCGGGGAAGACCTTGTTGCTGAACTGCGCCACCCCGATCCTCACTTTGTTGGGGCCGATGTTGAGCCTTCGGACCAGCCGGATGATGAAGTCTCGAGTGTGCGCCAGGCCGTCGGACCTCACGGCGTCGGAGCTGTCGATGAGGAAGACGATGTCGGCGGCCTCGCTCTCCACAGCTGGGGACAAAGGGGACAGAGGAGCAGAGCTCAGGGCCCGACGGGGAGCCGTCCGTTTCTGTCTGCGCTGGTTTCTGAGTGTTTTTCTGAACGCTGCCTCACATTACGCCACACTTAGTGTGAACACGATAATCTGAGTCATGCGTGTTTAACTCTTGGGCTTTTTATTTTTTAATGAATCATTAAAATTGGGCCTTTTTCACCCAATGTGAAATAGTGTAAGTTCTCCAAAACTTTCTGAATTCACACAAGTTTGATTCTGGCTTGGTGGTCAGGGTTCTAACTAATTTGTAAAAATAAAAGCAGTATCTAGAAACAAACCCTGGAAACTATACTCTACAGCAGGGGCCCCCAAACTACGGCCCGCGGGCCACATGTGGCCCCCTGAGGCCATTTATCCGGCCCCCGCTGCACTTCCGGAAGGGGCACCTCTTTCATTGGTGGTCAATGAGAGGAGCACATTGACCATCTCATTAGCCAAAAGCAGGCCCATAGTTCCCATTGAAATACTGGTCAGTTTCTTGATTTAAATTTACTTGTTTTTTATTTTAAATATTGTATTTGTTCCGTTTTGTTTTTTTACTTTAAAATAAGATATGTGCAGTGTGCATAGGGATTTGTTCATAGTTTTTTTTTTATAGTCCGGCCCTCCAACGATCTGAGGGACAGTGAACTGGCCCCCTGTGTAAAAAGTTTGGGGACCCCTGCTCTACAGGCTCGTAAACTGTTACAACCAGAAGGGACCGAAATCATCCAGACCAATGTCTCCGTTGCACAAAAAGAGAGAGACAGTGGAGGCCAAAAGTCCTCTCATCCTCCAGGGCCACCACTTAGCTACTGCACACCCAGATGAGCCCAGCGGTCTCCCAAAGGGTCACCTGGGTGTTAACATATTGGCTCACCTATATGTCTAGTGTTTATACAAAGTTTTTTATTTTCTTTTACTTTTCTTTTCTTTTTTATTTTTATTTTTTGACAGAGAGAGGAACAGACAGACAGGAAGGGAGAGAGATGAGAAGCACCAACTCATAGTTGCGGCACCATAGATGTTCATCGATTGCTTTCTCATATGTGCCTTGACTGGGAGCTACAGCAGAGCAAATGACCCCTTGCTCAAGCCAGAGACCTTGGGCTCCAGCCAGCGACCATGGGGTCCTGCCTATGATCCCACGCTCAAGCCAGCGACCCCGCACTCAAGCCGGATAAGCGCCTGCTCAAGCCGGCGACCTCGAGGTTTCAAACCTGGGTCGTCTGTGTCCCAGTCTGACTCTCTATCCACTGCACCCCTGCCTGGTCAGAACAAAGATTTTTATTTTCAATATTACCCCTCACATTTCTTTACGTGAGTCCACTGTTTAGCTATAACATCTATCAAGCAGTCCTGTTCCCCTCTGCGTTAGAACCCTAGGGTCTCCTTGGGCGCCATGCATCAAACGGCTCCTACGTTTCCTCTCGACAAATCCAACCTGCCTTCTGCTTCGTACAGAAGTCGCCGGGCAGCTCAGCATGGAACCAGCACGGCCGACGCTAAGCGTGTGGGGGAACTGAACCCCAGACACAGAGGCGTGGAGAGGCTGCCCCCTATTCCGTGCGGCCAGGCTCTGGGTTCTCCTGGGGAACAGCAAAGACCCCCGAGAACACCAGCGTCGGAGAAGGTGCCCGGTGACCATGACGGGTCAAAACAAGAGTGAGGGCATGCTCTCATCCTACGTGAACACGAACACGAGGACGAGGGAGAGGACCCGACACCCTTCTCTCCCGGCAACGAGCAGTGACCATCGCTTTCTCGGACAGTTACGGCCGTAAGGTTGAGCAAAATGCCCCACCGTAGAATTACTTGTATTGTCTTGGCAACAACTGATCCGAGCCAGGTCCCATTTCCGGAGGCTTTCCCCGGGGTCACCCACCACAGGCACAGTTGAGTCCTGTCAGAAGTCTTCCCTAGTACCGAGATATCCCATGGTCCACCATCCTGTCCATATTCTATCCTTGCAAGAGGCCATAGGTCCGTCTGGCTTAACCACAGGTGAACCTTTATTTTCACTTAAGTCCTCATGGCCCTGGCCGATTGGCTGAGTGGTAGAGCGTCAGCCCAGAGTGCGGACGGCCCAGGTTTGATTCCCAGTCAGGGCACACAGGAGAAGCGACCATCTGCTTTTCCACTCCTCTCGCTCACCCTTCTCTCTCTCTCTCTCTCTCTCTCTCTCTCTCTCTTCCCCTCCCACTTCAGCCTGGACACTGAGGATGGCTCCATGGAGCCTTAACCTCAGGTACTAAAAATAGCTCCATTGCAAGCATGGCCCCTGATGGACACAGCATTGGCCCAGATGGGGGTTGCCAGGTGGATCCCAGTCTGGGCACATACGGGAGTTTGCCTGTCTATCTCCCCTCCTCTCACTTGAAAAAGAGGGGGGAAAAAGCCTGACCAGGCGGTGGCACAGTGGACAGAGCGTTGAACTGGGGTGCAGAGGACCCAGGTTTAAAACCCCGAATTCACCGACTTGAGCATGGGCTCATTTGGCTTGAGCACAGGCTCACCGGCTTGAGTGAGGGGTCAATGGCTTGAGCATGGGATCATAGACATGACCCCATGGTCGCTGGCTTGAGCCCAAAGGTCACTGGCTTGAAGCCCAAGGTTGCTGGCTTGAGCAAGGGTTCACTTGCTCTGCTGGAGCCCCCCAGTCAAGGCACACGTGAGAAAGCAATCAATGAACAACTAAGGAGCCACAACAAAGAATTGATGCCTCTCATCTCTCTCCCTTCCTGTCTGTCTGTCCCTATCGGCCCCTCTCTCTGTCTCTGTCAAAAAAAAAAAAAAAGGAAAAGAAGAAATGACTTTTTGAACTCATCCTGAGCACCACGGATCTCTGAGCCTGCTACTTTCTGATGGCAAAGACCCTCGGCTCTGCAGCGAGGACAAGCACTCGGACTCACCGGGCGGAGGAAAGCGGGTACTGGCCAGCAGCCGCTGTATCTGCTCCGCGGTCAGGGTGGCGATGGGGGTCAGCAGCTTCTGCTCCAGGCCGGGCAGCTCCCGGAAGGTGCTCACTGAGAACACGTACTCGGGGCTCAGGGAGATCTTGACCAGCTCCTCCTGGTCGGCGTGCCTCGCGACGGCGAAGGGCGCCACGCCGGACTGCTTGAGCTCCGCCACCGGGTCGTCCACCTCGTCCTCGGACTTCCCGGAGGAGATGAGGACCAGGAACTGGGGGACGCCCTCCTCGATGCGGCTCCCCAGGGGCCTCTTGAAGATGTTCTTCGCCACGAACTCCAGGGCGTTCCCGAGGTTGAGCCGCCGCCCGCCCTTGGGCTGCAGCCGCCTCACCGCGTTCTGGACCTCGTCCTTGCTGGAGTGGGCGTTGAGAAAGAACTCTACCTTGGTGTCCTCGCTGAACTGGATGACCGCCACCCGGGTCGTGTCAAAGCCCACGTCCAGCGAGTCCACCAGCCTCTCAATGAGGTTCCGGATGTGCCGGAACTCGGGGGCGGCGCTCTGGGACCCGTCGATGAGGAAGACCACATCCTTCTTGTTGGCAACACCTGCGAATCAAACGCTGTCGTGGGTGTCACCTTCGCTGGCACCTGATTTCTTATTGTTCGCAAACTCCCCCCCATGGTGTGTCACCTGACAGGCAAAGTATCCTACGTGCTGGTAAAACACCTGAGTCCTGGCACAGCGATTGCCAGTCAGGCAGAAGAGGAGGGACCGGCGGAGGAGCAGGATGGGTGACTCTGAGGGAAGCAGGGACGAGACACACAAGAGCCACATGGAGACAAGGTGAGGATGGTGTTTGGGGGAAAGGGGGCCTCAGCTGTGACGGAGGATGCTCGTTGGTCAAGCAAGGTGGCACCTGAGAACTGAGCGCTGGGTTTTGCCAGGTGGAAGGGCATGCTGTGCGGGCTGGTGAGAGCGATGGACACAGTGAGTACGTGCAGAGTGGAGATGAAGGGAGTGTAAGAACCCATCCCAGTGGAGACGGAGGCACCACTGCAGGGGACGCATGGGGGACAGCGTTTACCTCGGAGAGAAAGCAACATGTTTGTAGCCTGCAGGAGAGCACTCTGCCCATCCTCCGTGCAGAACTAGTGACACAGGAGAGGGAAGAAGCAGGTGACACCGTGAGCAGGTGAGAGGGGACCCCAGGGAGCAGAGACAGGTCCCCAGGGCCCAGGAGGGAAGCTGAGGGGCAGACACCTGCGTGCGGGAAGGTCACATGGTGCATCTGACTTGCAAGTCTCAGGGGGGCCAGGGGGTTCCACGCCCCATCTCACGGTGAGCTGAGGGAGGAGAGCGCAGAAGAAGCAGAGTGGGGAGGAAGGAGAATGGGGGGGAGTCATTTTAAAGAGCGGACACGTGACTGGGCAGGAACGCCTCGATGGTAAAAGCAGATGCCCGGGCACATTCACCGTGGCGAGATGTCCTGAGGGCGTCCTCGGACACCGGCAGGTTGGGAAGGACCGTGTGGAAACACTCCTGTGGTGAATAAGCTTTGGAAAGGCTGCGTCCCCTGCTGTGCTGGAGATACCCAAAGCCCCCTGCCACTTCTGGCCCCCCGAGACCAAACACCTGCTCTCCCTAACTCTTCGTGGGATGCTAGTTTACACCTTATACGACAGAGGGAGTATAACGGAGAACACTCCGCAGCCCTCACCCCAAACAAGTAACCCCAGAATGTTTCAAGGAGCAGAACGATCCGAGGAGCCCCCTCCTCACCTGGCCTCACGGGAGGGGGCAGGACAGGCCGCAACCTGTTCACCTCCTCGCTGTTGAGCTGGGTCACCCTCTGGGAGATGTCCTGCTGGACGTCCTGCAGCTGCCCAAAGGTGGGGACGGCCACGGCAAACTCTGGGAGGAAGGAGATGACCTGCATCTCCGAGATGTCGGCGTCCCCGATGCCGATGCCGATGGGCACGGCCCCGCCCCTCTTCAGGACCAGCGAGGGGCCCGCCACGTCGTCCCCAGACCTGTCGGCCGTGAGGACGATCAGGAGCTGGGGGACCCCGTCCTCTATCCTGCTCCCGGCAGAGCTGGTCAGGAGATTCCTCAAGACAAAGTCCAGGGCGGCCCCGGTGTTGGGGGTCGGCCCCCCGAGCAGGGCCAGCCTGCGTATGGCCTCGAGCACGCCCTGCTGGTCCATGTAGGAGTTCAGGTAGAACTCGGGCCTGGTCCGGTCACTGTACTGGACCACCGCCACTCGGACGCGGTCTGGGCCCACATCCAAGCTCTCCACCACTCTCTGGACGAAATCTTTCAGCAGAGGGAAGCCACTCCTGACGCCGTCAGAGCCGTCGAGCAGAAACACCACGTCCTTTTCACCTGAAACTGAGAGGGGACAGCCCGGGTGACTCGCACAGGACACGCGAGGGACAGCTTCCTAGTCACTGTGGTGGGCGGAGTGACGGTCCCCCACCAACACATCCCAACTCGGGATTCCCAGAACTTGTCGTGGGGGGTATCCTTACGAGGAGGAGACAAGAGGATCGGGTGCAGAGGAAGAAGCTATGAGGACGGAGGCAGAGGCCAGGGCAGAGAAGAGATGCCATGCTCCTGCAGTGGAAGGCGGAGGAAGGGCCACCAGCCAAGGAATGCTGGCGGAGTCTAGAACGCTAAGCAAGGCCGGGAAACGGAGAAGCCACCAGGACCCTCCAGGAGGTCCAGACGCCCAGTGGAACTGGTTTTAGCATGTCCGGACTCGAAAGCTGGAAGACGATGAATGGTTTTTGTTTTAAGCCCCTCATTGGGTGGTCATTTGTTTATAGGGGCCAGAGAACACGGATGCACCAGTAGATGCAGGTAGCCCCTCCATGTTGGCATTGCTCGACACCTGAGGGCGGACGACTGTTACCTGGCAAAGGAGTGCTCAGGAAGAATCACGGAGGGGTCAGAGAGAGACAGATGGCAGACCCTGCACAGCCACGACCATGTTACAGATGGGCAGTTTCGATTAATTAGTTGCAAGTCACAGTGGGTTAAGGGGCAGGGGGGAAAAATGTAACCTACATGTCTGGGTTACAATCCAAAACAAACAGTCAATGGAGAAACTCTAGAGTCTCCTGTTGTTAATCTAAATGATGACACGTGAAATTTATTGCTCTGTTCACTGCCTTGGTATCAGCAAATGGAAAGTGGCTGAACACAAAGGCATAATACAGACAGAAGATTCTCAGGCAGCCTGTGCGGTGAGAATGTATCCACCTCTCATCATGCCTTGCGTTTCTAATGAATGTAGCAAAGGCATGCTAACACAATGACACCCACTTAAAATAAGATACAGGGAGGGCTGTGGTAGAAGAAGAAGAAGGAGAAGGAGAAGAAGAAGAAGGAAAGAAGAAGCAGCAGCAGCCTGGTTTAGCTACAATGTAACCATGTTTTGTGGCTTTTATTGTGCATCCAGTAAAAATTGTGCTTTTTTTTTTTCTGAAGTGAGAAGCAGAGAGGCAGAGGACAGACTCCCGCATGCACCCAGACTGGAATCCACCTGGCAAGCCCCCAATGGGGTGATGCTCTGCCCATCTGGGGGTTGTTGCTCTGTTGCTCAGCAACTGAGCTATTTTAGCGCCTGAGACAGAGGCCATGGAGCCATCCTCAGCTCCTGGGGCCAACCTGTACCAACCAAGCCATGGCTGTGGGAGGAGTAGAGAGAGATCAAGAGGAAGGAAGTGAGAGGGGGAGGGATGGAGAAGCAGATGGGCACTTCTCCTGTGTGTCTTGACCGGGAATTCAACCTGGGACATCCACATGCCGGGCTGACGCTCTACCACTGAGCCAACTGGCCAGGGCCAAAATTGTGTTTCTTAAAAGGATTTTTAACTACTGAATTGTCTACATCTTTATCATGATTCTTATCATGAAATACTCCAATGTCCCTAAAAATAATCACCCTGATTCTCCTGTTTTGCCCTTAAGAGCAGTTAGAGAGTCCAAGCGGGGGAAAGAAAAAATCTTATTTCATTGTTCCAGCAGAAACCCTCTATTAATTTCCCACCTTCCCTGCAAACCCAAGGAAGTCTTCAGTCCGAGGACCCCGGAGCCAGCCCTCCGTGGGAACACCGCGCCGCAGTAGCAGCCGGAAACTTCTACGCCGCCGTACCTGGTGCTGGCGGCCCGGTTTGCACGGTTTTTAAGAGATTCACAATCTGCGGCTGCAGGTCTCCGATCTTGGGCAGCGACTCGGCCGCCAGGATGAAGGCGGGGGACGGCACGACGAGCTCCAGCTCAGCAGGGTCCGCGTTCTTGGCCTGCAGGACGAAGGGCACCAGCCCGCTCTGCTTCACCCTCTGCGCCGCCTCCTCCACGGGGTCGCTCGACCTCCCCGCCACCAGCAGCACCAAAAACTGGGGCACCCCGTCCTCGATCCGGCTCCCCGCCGACTTCACGAAGACGGATCTGAGCGCGAAGTCCAGGGCGGAGCCGACGTTGAGGGGCCGGCCCGTCTTGATCTTCATCTTCTTCACCAGGTTCAGGATTTCGGGCTTGTTCAGGTGCTCGTCAAAACGGGACTCCATCCTGACGTTGTCGCTGTACTGAGCCACGGCCACGCGGGTCCCGTCCGGCTTCACGTCCAGCTCGTTGATGACCTTGTAGAGGAAGTCCCGGACGGTGGGGAACTGGCCCATGATATTGGCTGAGCCGTCGAAGAGGAATAAAATGTCCCGCTTGCTTTCTGCAAGAAGGAGGAGAGGAAGGTGAGGAGGACACAATAAGGTGCAAAGACGCAACGGGCGTCAAACCAAAACGTCAGCCCGGCAGCACCGGCCTCTGGGAACGGGCGTCTACGCAACACACCTGCCGATCACGGCACCAGCAAGGTGAGACAAAACGCTCGCCCCGCCGTCATCAAAACGTCCATTTCAAAAATAGTGCAAATTTGCAAAGGACGAGGGGTCACCAGACAGGCCTACCCGGTCGATCATCTGGGTTTGTTTTGTTTTCTAACAGAACAAGACCGTGAAAACCCCAGAGGGCTCTGTTCTTGCACCAGGGAAGGAAGGCAATCGCTCTAAGACAGACGCTGTGTTTCAATTATCAGCTGAACCACGGAGCACGTGGTCCTTATCGTTCTTTGGCTTAAAAAAAAAAAGATTGGCCTACTGCTACTGACCAAAGGCCTGTATGGGTTAATCACCCAGGACACGAACGTATGGACTCGACCTGGATTGTCTTTTCATTAAGTTGAAGGCTATGGATGGGGACCCAAAATAGTGTTTATCATTTGCTCTGTGGGTTGGCTTCTAGTCACTGCTCTCCAATCTGCTGTATTTAGACAACAACAACAAAAAAGGGGGGGTGACAGCCCAAACGGGGCTACAACAGGTAACAGGAACACAATCTTCTGTTTTAAACAATCCTGAGGATTTGTGGGACCAGGTTTCAGTGGTCTGAGCTCTCTGGCCACCCATGCGATGCTAGCAGGCTGGTTGAGCTAATGACGCTTCCGTGTCTCTCCACCACATCCATTCACCCCCAGAGCAATGGTCCAGACTTCCTTGGCCAATCGTCTTACCATCACATAAAGCAGGGGTCCCCAAACTACGGCCCGTGGGCCACATGCAGCCCCCTGAGGCCATCTATCCGGCCCCCACCGCACTTCAGAAGGGGCACCTCTTTCATTGGTGGTCAGCGAGAGGAGCCTAGTTCCTATTGAAATACTGGTCAGTTTGTTGATTTAAATTTACTTGGTCTTTATTTTAAATATTGTATCTGTTCCCGTTTTGTTTTTTGTTTTTACTTTAAAATAAGATATGTGCAGTGTGCATAGAGATTTATTCATAGTTTTTTTTTATAGTCCGGCCCTCCAATGGTCTGAGGGACAGTGAACTGGCCCCCTGTATAAAAAGTTTGGGGACCCCTGACATAAAGCCTTCTGATGGGTGTGTAACAAATGATTTTCTAGATACAGCAGATTTTGGACAAGGTAAGAAATGTCACCAAAAGAAAAGAACGGTGACTTCCCACCGAGCCCGAGGCCCCCTTGGGGGTGGCGGGGAGCTCGTCTCTGTCTAGCTGCACACTCTCACCTCCACCTGGATTTGCACCCCAGAATCTTCACAGGCATTGGGAAGGAGGGGGTGGAGGGAGAGCCTCTGGACAAAGAAACAGAAGCTGGATTGTCTAAGCCCTGCCTTCCCTGACGGGACGCCCTGTAGACAGAGAATGCAAACTTCCCGGCACAGTGTCTCAGCCCCCCACACACACACACACATACACACACACAAACTCCTTCAGCCAGAAGGAGTCAGTCGGCTTTCTACGACTTTCCCGGGTTCGCCAGGCTCCTGAGTCCGGGTTGGGCCGCCTGCCCGGCCGGGAGGTGCCCTGAGAGGGAGCTGGGAGGGAGGAGGGGGGCTTTACCTGGCTGAGCAAGGAGTACTTCCTCCACACCTCCACTAACATAGGTGGTTAGGGGCTGAATCAGCTGCTGAGGCAGAGCCGGCAGGGAGCTGAAATCGTCCATGAGATACACCAGGCTCGGGTTAAACGCAATGTGCTCCAGCTCGGCCTTATCCGCCTCCTTAGCCCCCACACAGAAGGTCAGGACGCCCTCGCGGGCCAGCGCATTGGCGGCTGGCAGGTAGGCGTCCTCGGACCGCCCGGCCATGAGGAGCAGCAGGAGCTGCGGCACGCGCTGCCGGATCCGGCTGCCGCCGGCCTCGGTGAAGTGGTTGGCGTGGACGTAGCGCAGGGCCGAGCCCGCCTTCAGGCCCGACCCTCCCTGGAGCTGCAGCCGCCTCAGGTGGGCGAGCAGCTCGGGCTTGGTCTGGTACGTGTTTAGGGAGAACTCCGTGACCGGAGTGTCGCTAAACTGCACTAAACCCACACGGATACTGTCGCTTCCGACATCGAGGCCGTGAACTACGTTCGTGACAAAGTCCCGCACGTAGGGGAAGTGGGTGTGTCCGACGTGGAGCGATCCATCCAAAAGAAAGATGATATCCCTTTGGTTTGCGTGAACTGCGGTGAAGCACAGAGAACAAGGTGAGACACGCACGCCCGCCCGCGTGGGGGGTCTCCTCATGTGTGCCCGCACCGTGGGCCACACATGCCGACACGTAAGACACAGGACACAGTGAGGCAAAGCACGCCCGCCTCGTCGAACACGGCCGAGGGCGGCCCGGTTCCCTCCGGAGCGACGGCTGCTGGCAAGGCACCTGGACAGCCACGGTCATGAGACGGAGATGGCTCACAGAGAGACAGACGGCCAGAGGCAGGGGACTTTCAACCAACAGCAGTGGCCGGAATCCTTGAGCCAGAGCACTCTTCCTCCCGGGGAACTGATTCTGCAAGGGTTGCCATGCACTCTGCCTCTCTTGCATCTCAGACCACGGTCACGGCCAGGTTTACAGGCGCGAGACTGGGTCCCCCGCGGTTCACCTCTACGCGTCCGCAGAGATTTCCACTCACAGAGAGATCAGGAGGGTTAACCCACATTAACCTGAGAACGTGAATTCTCTTATGACTAAAAAATAGTCAATCAATAAAACTTAGTAAAATTCATCTGTTCTCATCTTGAGGTCTCCCTAGGAGCACCCCACCCATTTGTCATTTTCTACTGTCCCTTCTCTTCCTAACGGGCGTCACGGGGTTGCCGGGCGGTAATCCGACAGACAGGGTGCCCTTGGGAATCCCCGCAGCTGAGGTCACAGGGTGGCGGAAACAGGTTTAAATGCAAAGGGTCTACTCGCTGCGCTTGGCTGAGGGTGTGCCCTCGAAGAGAGTCAAACCTGCCGTTCTCAAATGAGTAATGTGTTTTCCAACACGTTGAGTACATGCCTTCACGGGGGGGGGGGGGGTATTTCCCGTCTCTTCCCTGGTGTCTCGCTAACATGCAAACCTAACAACTCGTTTTATCCTATGTCTTCTGACATTGTGCTTTGACTATGAAAGTGTGGATTAAAATCTTTAAGGAAGAGAGACAGGGAGAGAGGCTCTTAGACCAGCGAGCACACGTTCATGCAACATAGACCAGGCTCCGAGCGCTCCTCGGGGGCGAAGCTGTGAGGCAGGGAAGCTTTGTCTCCTCAATGCACCTTCATTAAGGACGGTGCATTATACGTATTCCGTGCGTCAGCCCATAGACTGCTAGCGTGTGTGTGTGTGTGTGTGTGTGTGTGTGTGTGTGTGTTTTAAAGTAATTTTCCACTGATAATCATGTTAAATGAGGGATTTGAACAGTCCCTGAGTTTTTCTCTTTCCACCCATTCATTCACTATACACCCCACGAAAGGACGTCCCTCAAAGAGAGAGGAGAGAGGGTGTTGATGTTCTGTGCGGGTTGGGGTTGGGGTTGGATGGCTCAGAAACCGGCCCTCGGCTCGGGAGAGGAGGCATCACGCTACGTGGTGGGGGAAGGAGGCTGGCAGGTGTCACCGGGAGGCACAAAGCACTGGGACCTGAGGAGGGTTGGGAACAGAGAGGTGGCCTCCTCGGCGACCAGGTTCAAGGACAGGGGGGGCCCTGGAGCCTGTAGTTGAAGTCACACAGCTCTCACTGCGTGACTGTGGAAGGAGTACAATTCTGGTGTGGCATCTGTGGACAGGCAGGTGTGTCAAGAGGCACCTAAGCTCAGGGGACCCGGAAACCTGAAATCAGTCTCACTTATTGCTCTGAACGTGAGTAAAACCTCCTCTTGTCTCCCAAAGGCTCTGCCCGGAAGTCACCCTTGCGGTACAGCCAACACCCTCCTACCCCCCCCCCCCCCCGTACCTTCGGTGGTGCCAGAGAGGGTCTTGAGAGGCGACAGCAGGGCGGGCAGCACGCTCTGCAGAGGGGCGGCTCGGAACTCGGCCGGGCTGAACACCAGGGACGCGTCGAAGGCCACATCCCTCAGTTCGGTGGGGTCGGCAGCCTTGCTCCCCACGGCAAAGCACAGGATGCCGTTCCGCTTCAGCTCCTGGGCCGGCTGGCTGACCGCGTCCACGGACTTACCGCCAGTGATCAGCACCAGGAGCTTAGGGACGCCCTCGGCGGCCCGGTGGCCGGCGGCGCTGGCGAACAGGCTGTTGCGCACAGAGTCCAGAGCGGAGCCCGTTCTCAGGGCCGGGCCCCCCAGGGGCCTCATCCGGCGCACGGCCGCAATGGCGTCCCTCTTGTTGGGGTGGCTGTTGAGATAGAACTCTGGCCTGACAGTGTCTGCGTACTGAGCCACGGCCACCTGGACGAGGTCCGGTCCGACCTCCAGCCTCTGGATGACTCTGGCAATGAACTCGCGGACGGCGTTGAACTCGATCTGTCCCAGGGCCGACGAGC